>NW_028242836.1:0-58720 GCF_964263255.1 Lissotriton vulgaris
ATGTGCAAAAAACGGCAAAAAAGTGCCATACAACTACAATACAATTTACAGTTAAGAAAAACCTTTGTAGGGACAGTCTTGTTTTCCAATTCACATATGTTCTGTTTTAATAATTATTATTGCACTAGTGTTTACACTCCTAAAGTGCAATGCTCCAGTCACAATTTCTAGCAAGTAATTTTGGTACATTCTTCCCATTAGTGGAACATCCATGTCCTCAAGTTTTTCATTTTCAATCTAATATGCAATCTCAATTCTCTTAAGAGTCATTATATGTGAATTACTACTCATGCCCCTGCTGATGTTTTGAGCAGCAATGCAATGCATTGTGATGTTCGAAATCCACTCTCATAATCCAGTGGGCATGTTCCCATGTTCAAGCTTCTACCTTTTACTTTCCCGATATATTATACATACTCTCATATATATGTATGTATATATATATATATAGACTGGTTGACGAGCAACTTTCTTCTTGTTGTTTTGGCACTTGCCAGCATTTTTTGACATCGGACATTGAGTAGTTGTTTCGGAGTCTAAGACCTTTGATGTATCATTCTCACCAGATATGGCCATCTGTTTATATTTATAAGTATATTCTGAGTATGGTTTGATTGTCCAAATATAGTCAGTCTTCACGAGTACCTGACTAACTTAAGATGGCCACCATTCACCTTTAATCTGTGGTCCCTCTTCTGTTTTGGCACTTGCCATCATTGTTAACTTCAGACATGTGTCGTTGTTATGGAGCTCAGTACCATACGATGTATATTATCAAACTGTTTTGATTATTCTCACTAGATATGGGCACTTGCCAGCGATATTGTGTGATATATGTATTTTGTATGTGAGTACATACGTTTTACTGTATAAACAAAGTCAGTTTTCATGAGTATGTGACTAACCCAAGATGGCAACCATTTACTTTACTAGTTTGCTGGTTCCTCTTCTGTGTTCACAATTAACTTTATCACTGTGTTTGGTCTTTGTATTTTCTACACGTGATCAAGCCGCGAGGCGAAACGCGTTGTGTGTAATAAACCTGTGTTCCAGCATTTGTGGTTTGAGACTCATTTTCCTGAGAGCGTACTATTGAACTTCTCAAAGGACTTATATATATATATATATATATATATATATATATATATATATATATATATATACACATATAGTCCTTCTTGCCGAGAGAGACTGTTTCCACATATATATATATATATATATATATATATATATATATATATATATATATATATATATATATATATATTCACTGAAAAAACCATAGGTTTCAGGCACGTTATAGTTAGGAATTAGCATTTAAAAAACCCTTAGAAATTCACTGAAAAAACCATAGGTTTCACACATGTTATAGTTAGCTGGATGTTTCACTCATACAAAACCATTGAAAATCCCCCGTTATAGTTAGTTCAGCTAACTATAACTCATGTGCCCGCAATGCACTGCTGATGACGTCACATATTACATCACTCATGATATGGTCAGTGACATCACTCATGACATCACTGATGACATCTCAAATGACATCATCCTTGTGAAAGAGTGGCAGACCTCCTCTCATTGTAATATAAAATAGAAACTAAAGTTTTCAAAAAAATTGAGATACCAATACCAGTTAGAAGTACCTATTCAGTAATTCCAAAATCTACATACACATCCACTCATTCACCAACAGTTCTATTTAGTCACTCATACATGTACTCACTCATCATATGTACTCATACACCTATACATCCTGTTACACACCGACACTCATCCATAGAGTTACTCACACACATAGTCACATATGCAAATAAACTATCAAACATCCATTTATTTGCACATACAGCTACACACACACTACTACAGTTACTTTTACAGAAACGTACACATTCTTACTCTCTTAAACAATCACTTATAGAAACACATACTTATTTATACAGGAACTCTTCTAATCTCTCACTCTCACATATAATCACTTATATACATCAATACTCACATATACTAGATTAAAACATATGTAGTTACTCAAAAAGATACTATTGAGACAGTCATTCACTCACTAACACACCCATACACACACTCATCCACCCATACAGTCCTACACATATGCTGTCTTCAAAACAAATACAGTGAGTCACTCATTCATGCATCTATGTGCTAAATAACACACCCCATCGAACCATACAAACACTGATACTGATACTGAAAAAAACAACTTATAACCCATATACACACTCATGTAGCTACTCACCAACCCATGCAGCCACTTATACACAAAGTGAGACACTGATACAGATATTTACATATTTAAACATTACTCGCTAATACATGTATTCACTAAGATATACTTAATAAGTCAGTTATACAATCAAGTTTACAAAAAAAAACATTTAATCACTTATTTACCCATTTATTCTTTCATCAACCTATAGATATACATATATAATTTTTTTTTTTTTCAGAAAGACACACATTCACTGGATGATGTCAGCAGTGATGTCATCAGTGATGTCATTTGAGATGTCATTAGTGATGTCATGAGTGATGTCACTGACCATATCATGAGTGATGTAATATGTGACGTCAGCAGTGCATTGCGGGCGCGTGAGTTATAGTTAGCTGAACTAACTATAACGGGGGAATTTCAATGGTTTTGTATGAGTGAAACATCCAGTTAACTATAACATGTGTGAAACCTATGATTTTTCAGTGAATTTCGAAGGTTTTTTAATACTAATTCCTAACTATAACGTGCCTAAACCCTACGTTTTTTTTCAGTGCATATATATATATATATATATATATATGTATATATATATATATATATATATATATACATATACATATATATATATATATATATATATATACCGTGATACAATGCACTTTATTGCGAAATTTGCACAGAAAGATAAATTGAATATGTACATATTACTATGTAAACGTATCTTAAGGTATTTATACCGATATGAAATGTATGCCAATATGCAATGTGGAGCCAAAAATGCTTTTATAGCGAATGTACAGATTTGTTATTACAATTAGAGCACTGTCACTTTAAATTGCATCACCAACAAAAGAGAAAAAAATGCAAATGTTGGTATATAAGAAACCAGGTGACCATTTACTGTGTCATGTGATCAAGGTACGTCAGTACCGAAACGCGTAATGGCCGACTGAGTAGCAGCTAATAAACCAACGATTTTTCTACTAACCTGGGTCTGTGCTCCATGTGTCTCTTCGGGAGAAGAGAGCGCCTGCGTCTTTGCTTGCGAAGTGGAGTGGCGGTAATATATATATATATATACACATATATATATATACATATATATATATATATATATATATATATATATATATATATACACATATATATATACACATATATATGTATATATATATATATATATATATATATATATATATATATATATATATATATATATATATATATATATATATAACCTACTGGCGGTCGCCAGTAGGTAGTTATAGTTAGGATTTTTTTCAATGTGAAATCTCAAAAGTCTATTTGGAATAACTTTGGCGCCGGTTGACGAATCTGCCTGAAAATTTCCTCAAAATGGCCTCGTCAAGCTCCGGTCCTTCCCTGAAAGTTTGGGGGGGGGGATGCGTCAAGCAGGGGCTGAGATAAAAGGGGGGTCCCAAAACGCGTTTTTCCCATGTCAATTTCCATAGGGCGGTCGACCTCACTTCTAGCCCGAACGGTTGAATGGATTTACACCAAACTTGGCAAAATTGTAGGGACTGGTAGCCCGATGTGCCTTTGGTATGTCTCAAGATATGTGCTCCAGTGGATTTTGAGTAATTTAGGTTCAAAAATATATATATATCTGTAAGCGCGCCCGGTACGCGCACCGGGGCGCTAACCAGCACGCTACGCGACTTGCGCACGGAAAGCTGATTGGCTCACGGGTGTCTGTAAACATTCGAAACAGTCCGGAGCGGCCGCCATCTTGTGTCTCGGTAGGATCGAGACACAAGAGGTGACAAAAACAAAGGGGGAAATGACCATAAGGGGGCAGAAGAGACCCCCCCTGACCCCCTAGGTTTGATGTGGGGGCAATAAAAGGGCCCCGCGGGGCAAACATTTTTTTAAAATTATTTTTCGATTTTTGCGGGGGAGCGCCCGGTACGCACGCCGGGGAGCATACCGGGGAGCGTACGAAAGTGAAAAAAAGTATGCAAGAGTTTAAAAAATGATAGCAAATTTTTATTATTGGAAGGTAGTTCTGAAAAGAACTTTTTTTTTATTTTATATTTTTTTTATTTTTCGCAACATTTTTTGTTTTTTTTTGTTTTTATGAACTATTTTATATTTTTTCAGGGAAGAAAAAAAAAAACTGGGAATTAACAGTGGCTCAACAGGAGCAAAAAAAAAAAAAGCTACTGCTTTCTTTTCTTGCTGCAGTGGTGGTTGTCTGCAGTATCATTAATGAGGGAAACACTTAGTTGCCTATAGCAGATGGTCTTTCCACAATAAATGCAGACCATCTTTAATCCACAAAATTTAAGTTGTATGTTTGGCATCATTTCGCGCCCTTCTGGTGCTGCAACCGGAATTTCACCTGTGGAGGTGCTGGCCTGAGTATCTCTGTTCTTCTGAAGCATGTCCCGTACCTCAGCCTCTGCCAAATTGTTAGGATGCCACCTCTCCATGTGGCGGATCATTGTATAATTCCCAAATAAATACTTTTTATTTGGGTTGCCCCTGGAGAGGACTTTGTTGCAAATCAAACAGGTGACATGTGGGGCATTCACTTTTTTTTGCCCAGCAGGGATGGAGAAGTACTCCCATATAAAATGCACTTTCACATGCCTTTCCCTGGGTTCTTCCCGCAAGAATCTCCTATGCTGTTCCTCCTCATCATCTTCTTCCTCCTCTTCTTCAACTCCTGGAAGGATCTGGGGTGGTGGACCTTCCTTTCTGGGTGGTGGTGGGGATGCACCGGCTGCAGCTACTACTGAAGCCATTTCTCTGCTCACAAATAGCTCTTGCTCTCTCAAAGAAGAAAGTAAGAATGAGGAATAAAGGAGGGGGCTTTCATCATTTGGAGAAAAAAAAGTTGAGAACTAATGAAAAGTGGTATTTTCAGGTCACATGTCCCGACCACAAAAAAAAAGTGGCAGACCTCATTTCACCCTAATATAATCTTTGAAACACACATTCAGTCTGAACATCCAACACAGCGAACAAACAGCTAAAGGGGAAAATGAGAAAGCTCAGAACAGTCAGGTTCTGCCCATAGACGCAGCAGCCACACAACAATTGGCCAATAAGCACCAGGCACCTCAAAAACTAAATCTCCTGATACCCCAAGAACAAATTCAAACCAGCCAGAGTTCAAACTGGCAAAAAAACTCATGCCACATAGAAGGAATCCAAAAGAAACAGAATAGCGCACCGAACGAGGCCAGTAGGCTAATTCCTCAAAACCAATTCGCTGTCTCCAACTGGGCAGGGGCAAGGGACACCAATGCAATATGGTTCATACCTGAATATGCCTCTAAAGGGAGGCATGACATCCTGAACCGAGGTAACATACTGCGGTTACTATCCCACATACAGCAACTAGCAGATGTAAAAACAACAGACTTGGAGTCAATAGAATGTATTAATTGCGGTGACAAAAACAAGAGCTACAAGAACCACTGTAACAACAGCACATAAAATACTCTCAGAAAGGGACATCCTAAAATCCTGGGGGATAACCATTGCCCCGTGTTATAAACCAGGTTATCCGGATCAGTTAATCCCAGCCCCACCGAGAGGTTCTGTGACAGCATCTACTAGACCAACTACATCAGTACTGAGAGGAGCCTCAGGGTACTGCAACATGGACATGAGGCATCAAGCAGAGCAACTAAGGAGCCACAACGATCCCCTTATTCTGCAAACTCGGGAAGGAGACACACGATGGTTCGCAAGAACCATCAACAATATGAAAGATTAATGCAATCTTCGCTCACTATATATGGGAAAAGAAAAAAGGACACAGTACGGATCTGCTCATTGAACATAAACGGCCTCGCCAACCAAGTAACCGATGTCCACTTTGACGCCTACGTCAGGGCCTTCGACATTGTGGCACTACAAGAAACAGGGCAGAAGATCCACCCAACCTTCAAGGATTCTTGCGCTTCCACACAAATGCCATCAGGGGGGCCAAATATGGCCATCTGCAAGGAGGGTTGGTCATATATGCGGCGAACACAATTGCTCGTTCTGTTCGCATCTTTGGCCCTCCACTGCAATCATCACTAGCAGTTACTGTAACTTTCTCACAAACATCGACAAACAAAAGGGACATGAGCATCATGATAATAAACGTGTACATTCAACCGAATTTAAAAACCAAACTAATTAAGGAAATGTACAAGTTTACAGAAACATGCCTAAAAGAGGGTCCCACAACCGATCTTATTTTAACAGGGGACTTAAATTATTATCTAATGGGCTCTTCGTCGGAAGAAGAAGTGCTGTTGCATAACGCAAACTGGAATATCCCACTGCAAGGGAAACCGGAAACGTGTAAGCAAACCAAGATCGTAAAAACGATCTTGGAAGATTTAGAACATCTGCCAGAAGATAATCCTTCTGTAGCCACACACAACTCCACAAAAACCAGTTCATTTCTGGACTTCACCTTTGTTTCCTTAGGCCTCTTCCACCAAATCACATCTTTTCAGATGGGCAATAAAGGTGACAGCGATCACTCGCCCCAAGAAATAGCTCTGAGAACAGTGACCTCAACATTCGAACTCTACCTGGAGCCTCAAGGAATAACAACTACCATCGACCTAAGACGAATTAAATTCAAATTAGCAGCAAGCAGCGTGATGCTGGAAAATGCAAAACAACTTTTTTTTATAGGGTCGGAAACGGAGAAGTCGAGAAATGGAAAAACTTCTTATCTGGGATGGAATCATACGCTACCAAGGTTAAACCACCAAACCAGAAAAGATTCAGCGGGACAATGCCCATGCCACACATGGCAAAACAAGGAAGACATGCTGCATCTACTATGCTCCTGTAAAGAACTTACAAAGGAACGAGTTAGATTTCTGAGACAACCTTTCAACCAACGAGGGATCCGCACCAGGAGGCAAGCTTTGCTAGCATGTTTTGAACCGAGCGACCCACAATTGAACTGTAGAACAGTAAAATATCTGAGACTGTACGGCAGCAAGATGCCAGAAATACTGACAAAAGGAACCAAACCAGAAATAGCACTTGCATAAACGCAAGGGGTCTGTGAACACTCTGAGTATATGATTCAGGAATCCAGACAACATGG
This sequence comes from Lissotriton vulgaris, assembly GCF_964263255.1. Taxonomy (NCBI): domain Eukaryota; kingdom Metazoa; phylum Chordata; class Amphibia; order Caudata; family Salamandridae; genus Lissotriton; species Lissotriton vulgaris. The sequence goes on from NW_028242836.1 coordinate 7,320, forward strand.
CTTTTTAGATACAAGAGTTTTAATTATGTACATGGCAGTTCTTAAATTAGTATATTTTTTGTATTGCAATGGTTTTAATTAACTATGCAAATAAAGTAAACTTGAAACTTGAACATTCAAAAATACAAACTAACATTTTCAAAAAGAAGGACATACCAATGCGAGTTACAACAACCTATTCAGCATTTCCAAGATCTACATACACATCCACTCAGTCACTAACAGTCCGATATAGTCACTCATACATGTACTCACTCATCATAGGTACTCATACATACACCTATACATCCTGTTACACACAACCACTTATTCAAGGAGTTACTCACACACATAGCCACTCTTGCTAATAAAGAATAAAACATCCATGTACTTGCATATACAGTTATACACACACCAATGCACTTACTTCTACAGAAACATACACATACTTACTCTCTTAAACAATCACTTTTAGAAACACATACTTATTTATACTGGAACTCTTCCAATCTCTCAAGCTCACTTATACTCACTTATATACACCAATTATCACACATACTGGTTTTAAACATATTTAGTTACTCATAAAGACACTATTGAGACAGTCATTCACTCACTAACACACCCATACACACACTCATCCACCCATAGAGTCCTGCACACATGCTCTCTTGAAAACACATACAAAATGTGAGTCACTCATTCATGCATCTATGCACTATGTAATACCCCCACCGAACCATACAGACACTCAGACACTCATACTGATACTCAAAAAACCAATTAATAACCCATATAGACACTCATGTAGCTACTCACCAACCCATGCATCCACTTATACACAAAGTGTGAGACTTATTGAGATATTTACACATTACTCGCTAACCCATGAATTCACAAAGATACACTTAATCAGTCAGTTATACAATCAATCTTACAAAAAAAAACATCCATTTAGACACTTGTTTACCCATTTATTCTTCCATCGACCTTGAGATGTACATATATAAACATATTTAATTTTCAGAAAAACACACATTCACTGGATGATGTCTTCAGTGTTGTCATCAGTGATGTCATTTGAGATGTCATCAGTGATGTCATAAGTGATGTCACTGACCATTTCAGGAGTGATGTAATATGTGACATCATTGTTGTACCAAGCCTCTCTCTCTACCATCAGACACCTTTGAGGCAATGTATTTCTCCATTACCTTTCTCCCTTCTGAGTCCTTCTCTGGAATTCTTTGTTATAGACCCCCAGGCCCTAAAACGACTTTTTCCTACGAAATTCTTAAATTCATTGAGCCCTATGTTGACAGGACCCGTTTTACCATTCTGGGTGATTTTAACTTCCATCTAGAGGCCACAGATTCGAAGGACACGTTAGGTCTTATAGATGGTCTAGCTGCATGTGGACTGCACCAATTGGTCAATGGCCCTACACATCTGGCCTCTCATACGCTTGACGGCATTTTTTCTAATGATGCCAGACTTAGGACTGACACCCCTATTCCCCTCTCTTGGTCCGACCATCTGGCAGTTCCCTTTTTTCTTGAAGCAAACTCCAACCCAGGCAACAAACCAAAGACTGATGTTTGGTCCACTAGAAGGAACTATAAAACTATAAATGATAATACTCTTTCACCTTTCATGAACAATCTTAGGTGTCCTTCTCTGGAGGATCCAAATAGGGCTGCCTCTGATCTTTCTAATGCCCTAACTATTGCTATGGACTCTCTTGCCCCGGCCAAACAACATTACTCAGCCCGAAAGAGCCCCTCTCAACCTTGGTTTTCTGACCGCTTAAAAAACATGTGTCAGAAATGCCGGCAACAAGAAAGGTCCTGGATTGCTCATCCTGATCTACAGGGGAAAGCCCTGCATAAATACCTTCTTAGAGATTATAAGAAAGCGATAATGGAAGAAAAAAGGCACTATTTCACTAACCTGACTACATCCCTAAAATCCCCTAGAGACCTTTTTAACATTATCGACACTCTCTCGGCACCCAGAACGGCTGACCCTACCATCGAAACTCAGGAACTCTGTAACAGCTTAGCGAGTTTTTTCCATGATAAGATTGCGGATATCTATAGTGTGCTCGAAATTAGAAACCAAGAGCTTAACGCTAAGGCACCAGAATCCTCCCTCTCCATCCCTGATAGAAACGGAAAGACTGATGTTTTGCTGAAACCTTCACTTACATGTTTTCCCTCTTTATCTATAGAAGATCTCAATCTTCTACTTGATGCCACAAAGTCCTGCTCGCCTCTTGACCCCTGCCCGCTAAAAATCTTAAAAACTTGCAGAGGGTCGGTGCTTCCCCCGCTACTGGAAGTTATGAATTTGGCGATCCAAGAGGGTATCTTTCCCTCTTCCTGGAAAACCGCTATTGTTAGGCCTCTGCTTAAAAAACCCTCCTTAGACCCAGGGATCTTGAAGAATTACCGCCCTATTTCCTTACTCCCGACCCCAGCCAAGATTCTGGAATCTCACATAAATCAACATCTGTCCACTTATATTGAAAATTCCAAACATGCTTGATAGCTCCCAGCACGGTTTTCGATCAGCTCACAGCACTGAGTCTGCCCTCACTGTTGTGACAAACAAAATTCGATCTGAGGTTGACAAGGGACATCCTTCGCTGCTTGTGTTGTTAGATCTCACAGCAGCTTTTGACACCCTGTCCCCATCAATACTTATCTCCAGGCTCAAGGATATCGGACTAGGAGGCTCTGCCCTCAGTTTGCTCTCCTCTTTTCTCCATCACAGGGAGCAGAGAGTAAAAATGGGCAACTTCCTCTCCGATCCTCAAAAGGTGCAATGTGGGGTTCCCCAGGGCTCTTCATTGAGCCCTTTATTGTTTAACATCTATGTTACCCCACTTGCACAGGTGGTAAGATCCTTTGGCCTGGACGTGCTGTCATATGCTGATGACACACAGATCTTGGTATCCATCACCCGGCCAGTCTGTGAGATCGCCTCCAAGTTTAGAGCTTGAATGGAGGCAGTCTCCAATTGGATGACAGGTAATTTCTTAAAATTGAACGGTGAAAAACCCGAAGTTATGGTCTTCAGAGGGAGCCAAGATCTCTGGTCAAAGGACTGGTGGCCTCCATCCCTGGGAGATTGCCCGACTCCCACCCTATTGCTAAGAACCTTGGAGTACAAATTGATCCCACCCTTTCCTTCGACCCCCAGGTAAATAGGACAGTGTCTACTTGCTGTGGCACCATCAGAATCTTAAAGAAAATTGTCCCTTACCTGTCCTTGGCAGCCCGGAAACAAGCAACAGCTGGCCTAGTACTATCGAGGCTAGATTATTGTAATGCCTTTTATGGTGGCATCAATAAAGGCTCTATCCATCGCCTCCAAATGGTGCAAAATGCTGCAGCCAGATTGGTTCTAAGCCTCCCTAGGAGGACGTCTGCAACAATGGCCAGAAGGGACCTTCACTGGCTTCCGATTCCATCTAGGATCTCTTTCAAAATTCTCTGTCTGGCTCATGGTGCTATCCATGGCTCAGGATCTGAAAGCATTAGATCTCTTCTGTGTGCCTACACCCCCACTAGAACGCTCCGTTCATCTTCAAAGAATAGGGTGGTAGTCCCTAGGTTTGCTAAGGTTAGATGGGGAGGTAGAGCCTTTTCCACCTTGGCTCCCAAACTGTGGAACTCCCTTCCCCTTGAGCTCACCAGTCAATCCTCCTTGACAATTTTCAAAAAACTTCTCAAAACCTGGCTTTTCTCTCAAGCATATTTGATTCTTGCTCTCCCAAATGGCCTTTGGTCTAGTTATCTGGAGTCTGCACTTTCTATGTCTGTTCGTATTGCGCCTTGATGCCCCTTGGGGCTAAGTATAAAAACGCCATTCATTCATTCATCAGCAGTGCATTGCGGGCGCACAAGTTATAGTTAGCTGAACTAACTATAACGGTCGTCACCCGACTAAACTAGTAAAAAGCATTCCATATGGAGAGCTTTTGAGGCTTAAAAGGAATTGCACAAGGAATTGCGACTTTGAGCAGGCAGCACAGGAATGTATTGCCAGATTTTACAGCAGAGGCTATGAAGGGTCACTTTTGGCGAGAACCTTGCCTAACCTTAAAAGGGTAAGGCAGATCCTTAGACGTAGTCTCACAAGTAATAACACCAGTAGTAAAACCAAGCAAGGCAAAAACATGAAAGATCTGAAGGAGAATAAATTCAGGACGATTACTACCTACATGAATGAAGCTGTAACTTTGAAAAGAATCCTCAAAATAAATTGGCACATACTAAAAACCGATGTGACTATTGGCAAAGATATACCCATAGGACCACTAATAACTTTCAGAAAGGCCAGGGCAAATAAGGATAAGTTTGTGCATAATCATCAAGCAAGAGATTTGCCTATGGAGGGAACTGTCAAAGAAATGAGGGGGTTCTTTCCATGTGGAAAATGCAAGGCTTGTAAAATAAGTAAAAGGGTCTTGGGCTACAAAATACCAGAAACTGTATTTGTTGAAGACAGCATGTGTTTATATAAGTGATTGCTTAAGAGAGTAAGTATGTGTAAGTTTCTGTAACAGTAAGTGTGGTGGTGTGTGTACAACTGTTTATGACATTTTTAAGATGTTTGATACTTTGTTTGCATGTATGACTATATGTGACTATGTGTGTGAGTAACTCTATGGATGAGTGTCAGTGTGTAACAGGATGTATACGTGCATGAGTACATATGATTATTGTTGTTATGTTATGTTATGTTAAAATTATTTATAGAGCGCACTTACACAAGACAGTTTCATGGTGCTAGGAGCGGAAGGACGGCGGCAGGGGGGTTACACGAGTTTTATTCACAGGCTTGTGAGAACAGGAGAGTTTTAACCCTTTCGCTGCTGATGACGAGCTCAGCTCGTCATCACCCACGGGTGTCGTGTGCTGATGACGAGCTGAGCTCGTCATGAATAATGGTATTCAAGGATCTGCAGCACAGGGCAAAAATCCCCGCAGCAGCCATGTGGTTAAGAAGAGTTCTGAATTGAGTGTAGCTAGTTATCGATCTCAGCTTGGTTGGGAGGGAATTCCAGAAAGGAGGAGCCAGAGAAGAAAACCTGAGACCACCATGTTTTTTACGTTTGAAGGTGGGAATAGTGAGCAAGCTAAGGTTGGAGGAGCGAAGTTCACGTGAGGGAACATATCGGTGGATCCTGGAGGAGATAAAGGCAGGGCCCTGACCAGCGAGGGCTTTGAAGATGGTACAGACCAATTTAAATACACAACATTTGGCTACTGGGAGCCAATGAAGGCTCTTCATCAGGGGCTAACGTGTTGATGCTTGGGTTGACGGAAAATGAGCCTAGCTGCTTTGGTTTTGTACGAGCTGTAGGCGATGAAGCTGGTATGCTGGAATTGCAACATAGAGTGCATTCGCATAATCAATGCAGGAGGTGACCAGGGCCAGGGTGACAAGGATGAGGGCCTAGTGGTCAAGAACCTGCAGATCTTCTGAATTCTGTACAAATCGCTGCAGATGATAAACCCAAGACTTTTTACAGAATCAGCTTTGAGGGGGGGACTGGCCAGAGGTAAAGGCAAAAAGCTGGAGTTCCAGGTGTTGGCAGCGCCTCCAGTCAGTATGAGCTCAGTTTTATCGGGATTAAGTTTTAGTTGGTTGGTGTACATCCATTCACTGATGGAGGTCATGGTGGATTGGAAATTGGTAACTGATGTGTTGGAAGAGTCAATGTTGAACACCAGCTGGGGATCGTCGGCGTAGTTGAAGGTTATGACTGGGCTGTTGCCTAAAGACATAATCAAGGGTTGCATATATAGGTTGAACAAGAGGGGCTATAAAGCAGAGCCCTGGGGGACCCCACAGATCAGTCTATTTTTTTCTGCCGAGAAGTTGGCCAGAGGGACAGCCTGGAAGCTCTTATGTAGAAAGGAGGAGATCCATTTAAGGGCCAGACCCTGGATGCCGGCATTACTGACACGGTCAATCAGAAGTTCGTGATCGACTGTGTCAAAAGCAGCCAACAGATCTAAAAGCACCAGGGCCTGGGTGATGTTTTTATCTGCTCCTCTCCTAAGCTCGTCCATGACTGCCAGGATGATTGAGTACATGTGTGAGTGACTGTATATGACTGTTGGTGAATGAGAGGATGTATGTGTAGATCTTGGAATTACTGAATAGGTGTGTTATAAGTGGTATTGGTATGTCCATTGTTTTGAAAAAGTTAGTTTCTATTTTTGAGAGCGTATCAAAGGTTGTATTAGGGTGAGAGGAGGTCTGCCACTATCACACGGATGATGTCATAAATGATGTCATTTGAGATGTCATGAGTGATGTCATGAGTGATGTCACTGACCATGTCATGAGTGATATAATATGTGACGTCATCAGCAGTGCATTGCGGGCGTAAGAGTTATAGTTAGCTCAACTAACTATAACAGGGGAATTTCTATGGCCCTGAAACCTATGGTTTTTTCAGTGAATTTCTAAGGTTTTGTAAATGCTAATTTCTAAGTATAACATGCCTGGAACCTATGTTTTTTTTGTGAATTTCAAAGGTTTTTTAAATGCTGATTTGTAACTATAACGTGCCTGAAACCTATGCTGTTTTCAGTTAATTGTAAAGGTTTTTTAAATGCTAGTTTCTAAGTATGCCTGCAGAGGTAAGACATGTGAAGAAAAAAGAAAAAACACACAGAAAGAAGAAAAAGAAATTCAGAAAGAAGCAATAGAAGTCCTCAAAGACGAAGAGAATACAGGAAGAAGGAAGACATGCAGAAAGAATAAACAGGGAAGCAGAAAGAGGCCTTGTTTCAAAATCATCCTCTACCCTCAACTTTTTCAGATGGGTACTGGTGGTAACTGACTCGGACTAACCAGTCCAAGAGTCAGCGCTATGTTAAAAGACACTTAGAATACAGTTAAAACACCTACATACACTAGGGGAAACTATGCGTTGGGGTATCCCTGTGATTACCATTGCCTTCGCTGTAAGATCCTAGCACATAATAGGGCAAGTGGATTAAATCTACCTCTTAAAATGCACCACAGGGCACATTTGCACACTGGTGAAGGGAGGGGCTTCTGAGATGACATATGCAAACACGACCTGTGGCTGATTTAATTTGGGGGCTAATGTCCCCTTGAATCCTGAGGGTCCCTACGGTCCAAGTAGCCCACTAGGTACCTGTAATGGCTGGATTTTCTGTTTAGATGGGATCAGCCCCCAGGGGCCCCTGTGACCCAGCCAAAACGTACTCACCTTCCCTTCTTAGATCGTATTTACAATGAATAGATATAAAGATGAATATACAGGTCGCACCTAAGAATGGGGAATGACAATATACATATATGGATTTTCTACAATATCTTATTCACATCAGTTGGCCTCGCGGTCGCCCCGACCCAGACCGTTCTACCCTAGGGCAGATCTGACACGCAATCCGGCGTGTCTACACACGGGCCTGCAGAACCCAATGCTCCCTTTTCCAAATCGTTCGCGATCCTGCGAAACTTACACGGCAGTATCCATCCTGCCGCTCTCATTTATTTTATGCCACAATCCGGTGGCTTTACACAACAATATCCCTTCTGTTGCTCTCATTAACGCCGCATATCAACGACGATCACATTCCTATGAAACATTATTAGGACGATATCTCAGCAATCTACTTAGGATAAAACTAAAATAATAACTTTGGATATGGATTCAGATTGTATAGTGTACTCCGTGCTTACGACATCAAAGGTCCACTCACTCCCTCTTTATTTGATAACTATTCGTCTGATCGGGATTTCTCATCCGTTCGTCTAAACAGTGCTCAACTAGGAGCATCATTTACCAAGATTGAACACAAGAACCAGGTACACGATAATTCTATATGAATTAGGGCATTTATTAACCATAAACATAAATCACATTACTATGCAGCATTACATTTGCACAAGAAATAAAAGAGAAAGGTTAGGGTGCGCGCACTATAAGAATCGGTCGGACTTCACCTGGTTAATAGGAAATCGGGACTCGGCAGTCATCTAGGCTCCTGTCTCGTCTCTGGGTCCTGGCTCGCCTTGCAGTCACCCTCAGCCGTCACAAGTACACGTCTGCACTGATAGGCTCAAACTCGTCTGCTCTCCCTCAGGACCTCGGAACCTTGCTGTTAATTAGCTACCGTCTCTCTCTCTCTGGGTTAGTGCGCTCCGCGCCACTTCTCATTCAGTCTATCTTCAGAGAGTTTCGGTCTTAAATCTTTCTCCGACTTCAAAGATGGCGACTCGTCCACCATGAAAATGAATAATGGCAGAGATGCTAACGGCTAGATGCCGCCTACGGACTGACTGACTGAAAGACTAACACCTTTGCTAATATCAAAGCCCGTTCCTTCATGGAAATTCACGGCCAGTAACCTGCCGCCCACCAAATTCTTGTACCTCCCCGTACCAAGGACACTTTCCCAGCTGGCCAGCCTGAAGTTGTGTCTTCGGAGTGGAGAAAAATACATTCCTTCGATAAGGGTCAGCCTGAACCGGTTCTCTCCAAGCGAACAACAGCTTGAAACTAAAACATCACTTTTAACCTAGAAAGCCTTCTCGAGCTACCAGGCAGAAAGCAAAATGGAGTCTGTCTCGCTTAAGGCCTACGGAGCCCATAATATGCATAGCTCCATGAAAAACAGATCGGCATATTAGCAAATGAGTAAATCATGACTAATACTTATATATCTAACCCCTCACTTAAATTCATAAGCCTTACTCTAAGGGAAATGGCACGAAAATGCCCTTATATCTGTAAGACAAGGTCCCTGTTTATCGGCCTAATCCCTATGCTATGGGGGTGATAGGCTGGAGTCACTCTCCATCATTCTCCTTCTCCAGAGAGCTGGCAAAAAGACAGCCATAACATTACACCCCTTGACTCCAGTCTATTAACCAGTAACTAAATGGAGCTAACGTCAGTAGATGAATAATATGAAACAAAACTAACTGATCTACGACTCTTCGTAAGTTTAAAAAATTGTAGCAGGGAAGGGACACACTGGATAAAGCAGCAAATCACTATAAGGATGCAGACAATAATAATAACCCCTCCCAAAATTTGTCGTAAAAAATGCATGTCAGGGAGCCAGTTAAAAAGCCAGTCAAAGAAACCCTGATCTATGTGTTCTCTAATTTCTGCAGTCAAGTCGTGGAGTTTATTAATATGGGACTGGATATCTTTAGAATGGTCAGACAAATTAAAACAGCATAGACCTTCAAATTCAGAGCATTCATGCCCGTGTTTTAACAGCAAATAATCGATGGCCGCACGATTTTGCAAAATAGCTCTACGTTCACCTTGGGAATCTAACAATAAATCTGACAAAACAGTAGAAGTTTGGTTGATCGACTTGACCATCCAGCAGGCCATCTTGCCTATTGTTTTAGCATTATAAACGGCTAATGCGGGAACACCAATAATAGAAAAAGCTAAACCAAGATATTCTGATTTGGAAAAAAGATGAACAGAGGAATCACAGTCTTCATGTAAGGACATTGAGTCACGAACAATACGGGAATGTGAAGGAGGATGTGAAGAAAACATTAACAAACTTAATCTAGTGATGGCACACGGGCCACCAGAAATATTCGCAGGAATATAGGGCCAAGATGAATTCCCGCATGAAAAGAGCCATCCAGCTGGTAACAACATTGAACGATAATGGCTAGTGGCTACAACTAAACTTTTGCAAGTCATATTGTTCTTCACTGAAAAACATGAATTAGGAAGTCTTTTTGTACAAAGCAAACGTTGATGAAATGAAAAAGTAGTAGCGGCTTGGAGTTTCAACCGCAGACATTCAGAGATGGCCTTAGGATTGCAGGTCATCATGAAGCAAAGGTCACCAGGGGTAATATTAAAAGTAGTAATTCTGGAATTAATAAGGACATCCTGGTCTGGAAGAAGAGTACATGAGGGACAAAATTCATGGGCCAAGAAGTCGCCCAAAATGACATTAGGTCGGGCATTGGACACATTAAATACATGATGAAGGGTTTCAGTAGATGCAGGGACAGCAACCAAACAGGTCGATAAGATGTCAGTAACGGATTTCATGGGGGTAAGGCAAAAATGCGGAGAGTTCGTCACTCGCTTCGCGAGTGTGATCCAAAAATTGGAGGACTTCTGCCACGCGGATCGCGTGGCTCTTGTTATCCCATCACTCGGCGTCGGTAGATGCTCTCCTCTCCCGGCATAGCAAGCCAAAAGGAGTCCAACGACGACACATCCTGCAGCAGCAGTCCAAAGAATGATCTGAAAGAATACAAACACAGGCCTTAATCATTCTCGTAAGTAACATTTATCAGCTGGGACAGCTTCCCAGCCATCTTTCCCTGGCTTCATCACCAGAACGGTGTTGTCATGACCGGTCGCAATAATATCAGCCTGTTCAGGAGGATTTTTAGGCGATTGCACCCATATTTTAGCTCCAGGAAGATCAGACGATCCGAAGCCTTTCTGTCCACGCACAGTTAGCAACGTTGGGGCAGAGCCTTTTTTGATCTCACCACTGAAGACAGGCATAATCAATAGCTGAGCAACACGGTCAGACTTTTTGATAAACAAATCCATCTCACTGCTATTAAGCAAGAGAACCTTAATCTCTCCCTGATAATCACTGTCGATCACACCACCAAGGACTTGAACACCTTTCAGGGCCAGGCCAGATCTAGGGGCAATTAATCCAAAACTACCGGCAGGTATAGAGACACCTATGCCAGTTTCAACAATTATTCGATCTTTTCCTGGGAAGTGTACATCATTCAAAGCATGCAGGTCGAGGCCTGCGGAACCTGGGGTTGCTCTACACGGAGCCAAAGCACCGGGGGTAATTTCCCAATAAGTGACAGTACTTCCAACAGAATTGGGTTTCGCATCAACATGTGGAGGAAACAAACGCATCAAAGGAGATTCAGCATGTAACAAAGGACGGTTATTTAAAATCAATAAAGCTTGAAGTAGGACATCTCTCCACTGGCTGTAACGGTCATCAGTCAACTTGCGCAACTGTTCTTTCAACAAGCCATTCATTCTCTCAATCAGTCCTGAAGCTTGTGGATAATATGGAATGTGAAATACCCAGTCGATATTGTTTTCCATACAGAATTCCTGCACCAATCTTCCACGAAAGTGGGATGCATTGTCTGATTGAATTTGGAATGGGACACCATAATATAGAATAATCAGCTCCAGGGTTTTAATCGTATTCACTTGGGTAGCATTCTTGCAAGGGAAAGCGACCAAAAGGCCACTATAAGTATCAACTACTGTACAAATGTATTGACAATTTCTGCTCATGGGGAGCGGACCAATATAATCAATCTGCCAAATTTGGGCGGGCAATTTACCTCGATGTAAGTGACCTCGAACAATTTGAGGCACCTCTTTCTTTCTAGAGTGTTGGCAAATGGGACAATGTAGAATGGCATCTTTAATTAAAGAAAAGGGAATATGAATTCCTCTATCAACAGCCCACCTGTTAGTGGCTTTCTCTCCAAAATGTCCTGCTTTCTGATGGGCCCATTTCGCCAATCCCGCCAAATCAGAATCTTGCATGTCAACCACTGCCTCAGAAATTTTAGACTGTTCATCTGCAATGTTATGGAAAAATTTGTCAAGGGAATCAATTGGAGTATGAGCATCCACGTGAAAGATTGTTACAGTACTGTGCGGAAGCAGTTCCCAAATTTCTTGCCACAATTCTTTACCCCATAATTCCTTGGAGTGCAATTCCCAATTGTGCGAGTGCCATGTAGGCAACCACACCGCTAGTCCATTTGCAGTGGACCAAGAATCAGTGAAAATATGACATGTACCTGGTAACTCCTGTTTCAAAACTTGATAAACCGCATAGAGTTCAGCATATTGACTACTTTTACCGTCTCCAGTTGTGCTCAATAATTTTTGTGTAATCGGATTGTAGGATACTGCTTTCCAATGTCTCTTGTCACCAATGAATTTCGCAGAACCATCCGTAAACCACACATGTTTTCTATCCTCCGCGGACAGATCATCAAATGATTTACCCCACTTCACGGGAGACTCCTGCACTACGGGAACCGAACACTCACTTTCAGCCTCATTGGAGGGCGCCTGCGCCACTCGCTCATGTAAAACCGCCACACCTTTCGGACCCACACGTGCCCTGTCCTGAATGTACCATTTCCATTTAATCACACTAGCCTCCTGAGCATGTCCAATTCGATGGGACTTCGGTGAACTCAAAACCCATTGCATGATGGGAATTTCAGGCCTCAAAATCACAGCATGGCCTAAAGTCAATTGCTCGGTATCCACCAGAGCCCAGTAACAAGCAAGCAACTGTTTTTCAAAAGGTGAGTAACGCTCACCAGCCTCTGGCAACTTTTTGGTCCAAAAACCTAATGGCACTTTTTGTCTGCCCTGCTTTTGCCATAAACTCCAATTGGCATACAGACCTTCCACGGACACATTCAAATCAACATCACCGTCACTCACAGGCCACAAATCCAAAGCATACTGAATAGCTTCTTTAGCCAAATTAAAAGCAGTCTGTTGAGGTTCACCCCACTCAAACGCATTCTTTTTACGAGTGACTCGGTACAGTGGAGCCAAGATTTGACTCAAATGGGGAATATGTTGGCGCCAGAATCCAAACAACCCAATGAAGGACTGCGCCTCTTTCCTATTTCTGGGAACAGCAAAATCAAGTATTTTACGTTTAACTTGTGGGATCACCTCTCTGTGACCCTCATGCCAATTAATTCCTAAAAATTTTACAGCTTGGGATGGAGTTTGTAATTTGTCAGGATTGATTTCCCAACCCTTTGCTCGCAAACAGTCAATAATCTGATCTAAATGAGACTGTACCTGGTCTTGCGTATCACCTTGAATCAAAATGTCGTCAATATAATGACAAATCTGAACTTGTGGATTCGTGGGCATTTCAGACAAATGTTCCGCCACCAGCCGGTGACAGATCGTAGGACTATGTACATAGCCTTGAGGAAGACTCCGGAACGTCATTTGACGTCCATTCCATGTAAAACTGAATTGTTCCCGGCATTCAGGGGCAATTGGAATCGAAAAGAATGCATTAGCAATATCGATAGAAGCATACCATGTACCTGGATGCTTTTGAATTCTCTCAATCAATGTAACAATGTCAGGCACTGCCACAGTCAATTTAGGTGTATGTTTGTTCAATTCTCGATAATCAACAGTCATGCGCCAAGAGTTGTCACTTTTGCGCACGGGCCAAACAGGATTATTCCAAGCAGATGTGACCGGAGTAATGACTCCCGCGTCAACCAAATCCTGAATCGTAGCTGTAATTTCTTCATGACCACCTGGGATGCGATATTGTTTTTGAGAAATCACTTTCGTCGCTAAAGGGATCTTAATAGGTGGCATGCGTAAACGGCCAACCCGTACGGGTCTGGTCGAAATGTACTGTCTAGTACCAAACTGATAGTAACCATCATCCAAATGCAAAGTCATACCTTTCAAAATGTCAATTCCAATAATATATTCCAAAAGTGGCACAACCAACACAGAGTATTCTCTACGAGGAATCCTACCAATTTTAATCTCAAGTGCAGTTTGAACTGCGGGTGTTTCTTTACCACCCAGGCCGGTAATTGTGAAAGACTGTCCATGAAATTTCCTTGACTTACCATGAATTAAAGTGGCCTCCGCCCCAGTATCAACTAACGCTCGGGCCCTTTGGATATTACGATGTTTCCAAAAAATCTCAATATCTACATATGGTCTGTAATCTCTGTGGGCCCACCTGCGTACCGGAGCTTGACCTATTTCCTAGTCATTTTTACTGCGTTCCGTCAACCAAGACAGATCAGGGTAGATGTTTTCAGTTTTCTTCGGTATCAGAATTTCTTGTTCATATCCGTCTCCAGTACGAAACGGATTAGTATCATGTTCAAAAAGTTGTGAATTACGGTCAGAGAGTCTATTACGATCCTCCCTCCTTCGTATATCAGGGGAATAACTCCTTGCATCTCTATGTCTGCTAGAACCACGATCATCTCTTCCCCTTTCACGATCATCCTCTCTCCCCCTCCCATCACTACGACGGGGGGAACCACCACGTTCCTGGCGCCGGTCATCACGGCGATCAGAATTCACACGTCGTTTCTCATCACCACTGTCATCCGAACCACGATCATAATCATTCTTTCGCACACGACGGGCACCTTCCTTCCGATCCAAACCACGCTTACGAAACATATCCCATAAGATATTATTAGGTTCACCATCGATCTCTTCCCTTTTGACACCATCAGCAATGAGAGCAAGAAACATGTCACGTCTAGAGAACTTATAGTCCCCACCAGTACGACCCTCAGGTCGGGATTGTCTTTCAGGTTTAAACCATTCACCCAGCTCACCAAGCTGACGAACAGACTCAAGTACAGCAGACAAAGGATTGCCAGTTTGGTTAATCAATAATGTCATCATGACCTGCTTGTAAGCAACAGGAGAAGTACGTATAATGCGGTTACGCACGGAAGATGTTAACAAACCATCCAATAACCTGTCAGCAGTACTAAGGAAGATACACGTTTTCATGACTTCTTCCTTTAAACGTTGCGACGCATTGCGCAGAGTGTACCACGGCTTTTCGTCAGAGGGCCAATCAGACTCTGTTGGATATTTATGATTACAGCCATCAGACGCAAGCTGGAGCAAAGAAGTTTGGACATTACCATTAAAATTCCGAAAATGGTCCTGAATAGTAGAATCAGAACTCAAAGAGCAAAATCGTAAGCAATCAACAGCATCGAGCATAATACCGGAAGCGCCAAGCTCATAAAGACGCACCATCCAGGTAAGCAAGGCCTCACCAGGCCGTTGTTTAAATCGTTGCAGGATGTCACTAATCTCCTGCTGAGTAAAATCTTCAATACAGTCAAGAGGGATACCACCCGGATTACCAGGGGCTTGTTGTAATTTCCGTCGAAAGATCGGATGAGCAGAAACTGCGGGAAGAGCTTCCGAGGAAGCCCGCATCTTAGATTTAACAGAACAATCAGGGCAAGCTACGTCATCCGCACGGGAAGAACGAGCACGGTCAGAATCGGGAGTCAAATCAATGCATGAAGCAGATTTACAATCACGTCCGGAGCGAGAAGACTCGCGCTTGTCACCCTCCTCTGCCGAGGAGTCAGAAGTATGAGAATCCCAGATATTACCGTCCCACTCATCGGTGTTCCAATCCATTCCAGCTTTCGCTACAAGCATACGCACTTTGCGGGACGACACGCGCCCACGACGATGTTTGTATTTATATCGTGCAATACGGACCGCAGCTCTTTCGGCAATGGTCTGATATGTTTCAAGTTTGTCGGCAAGCAGTTTATTTTGACAACGTAAAAGAGTATGCGCATTTTGCAATTCAACACACCGTCCTTCCGTATCTTTAAATTGTTTCTGTAGTTGAACAAACTTCTCATGCAAAATTCTGTATGCATTAAGAATAATCCATCCTCTGCGTCCTAAAATAGGAAGCTCATCGCCTTTCACTATTGGCGCTTTCTGTAGGCATGAAATCACATCGGCAGGCTCCGCCTGCTCCAAGCATGAAGACCAATTTTCACTCAAACCAGTAGAATCAGCCCACTCACGGGCTAAAGCCTCATAAGGCGTAGACTCCCAGCCGGGAATCTGAATCGGTAATTTGAAAACCGACGGAGATTTTTTCGGGAACATATTAACACGCAAAAAATTATATACACAATTATAAACAAAATTTTATACGTACAAGCCGAGCGCAAACCAACGAGATCAAAACAAAACAATGCACACAGGCTTCGTAAACAGTTCGTGACGCCAGATGTAATGGCTGGATTTTCTGTTTAGATGGGATCAGCCCCCAGGGGCCCCTGTGACCCAGCCAAAACGTACTCACCTTCCCTTCTTAGATCGTATTTACAATGAATAGATATAAAGATGAATATACAGGTCGCACCTAAGAATGGGGAATGACAATATACATATATGGATTTTCTACAATATCTTATTCACATCAGTTGGCCTCGCGGTCGCCCCGACCCAGACCGTTCTACCCTAGGGCAGATCTGACACGCAATCCGGCGTGTCTACACACGGGCCTGCAGAACCCAATGCTCCCTTTTCCAAATCGTTCGCGATCCTGCGAAACTTACACGGCAGTATCCATCCTGCCGCTCTCATTTATTTTATGCCACAATCCGGTGGCTTTACACAACAATATCCCTTCTGTTGCTCTCATTAACGCCGCATATCAACGACGATCACATTCCTATGAAACATTATTAGGACGATATCTCAGCAATCTACTTAGGATAAAACTAAAATAATAACTTTGGATATGGATTCAGATTGTATAGTGTACTCCGTGCTTACGACATCAAAGGTCCACTCACTCCCTCTTTATTTGATAACTATTCGTCTGATCGGGATTTCTCATCCGTTCGTCTAAACAGTGCTCAACTAGGAGCATCATTTACCAAGATTGAACACAAGAACCAGGTACACGATAATTCTATATGAATTAGGGCATTTATTAACCATAAACATAAATCACATTACTATGCAGCATTACATTTGCACAAGAAATAAAAGAGAAAGGTTAGGGTGCACGCACTATAAGAATCGGTCGGACTTCACCTGGTTAATAGGAAATCGGGACTCGGCAGTCATCTAGGCTCCTGTCTCGTCTCTGGGTCCTGGCTCGCCTTGCAGTCACCCTCAGCCGTCACAAGTACACGTCTGCACTGATAGGCTCAAACTCGTCTGCTCTCCCTCAGGACCTCGGAACCTTGCTGTTAATTAGCTACCGTCTCTCTCTCTCTGGGTTAGTGCGCTCCGCGCCACTTCTCATTCAGTCTATCTTCAGAGAGTTTCGGTCTTAAATCTTTCTCCGACTTCAAAGATGGCGACTCGTCCACCATGAAAATGAATAATGGCAGAGATGCTAACGGCTAGATGCCGCCTACGGACTGACTGACTGAAAGACTAACACCTTTGCTAATATCAAAGCCCGTTCCTTCATGGAAATTCACGGCCAGTAACCTGCCGCCCACCAAATTCTTGTACCTCCCCGTACCAAGGACACTTTCCCAGCTGGCCAGCCTGAAGTTGTGTCTTCGGAGTGGAGAAAAATACATTCCTTCGATAAGGGTCAGCCTGAACCGGTTCTCTCCAAGCGAACAACAGCTTGAAACTAAAACATCACTTTTAACCTAGAAAGCCTTCTCGAGCTACCAGGCAGAAAGCAAAATGGAGTCTGTCTCGCTTAAGGCCTACGGAGCCCATAATATGCATAGCTCCATGAAAAACAGATCGGCATATTAGCAAATGAGTAAATCATGACTAATACTTATATATCTAACCCCTCACTTAAATTCATAAGCCTTACTCTAAGGGAAATGGCACGAAAATGCCCTTATATCTGTAAGACAAGGTCCCTGTTTATCGGCCTAATCCCTATGCTATGGGGGTGATAGGCTGGAGTCACTCTCCATCATTCTCCTTCTCCAGAGAGCTGGCAAAAAGACAGCCATAACAGTACCTCCAGTAAGAGCCACAGAGCTGCGTGGCAGAGAGGTGTAAAAAGGGGCATGGCCTGGACCACCCCTCTAGAACACAGTGCAGTGGCGCTTACAGGAAGCACCTGGTGCACTACTTGGCCCCCTGGGGCTCTCAGGATTGAAAGGGAATTATTTCCCCAACTTAGAACACACCACAGGCACTGTGGCCGTTTTAAGTTGGGAGATTAAGTCCCTTTAAATCCTAAGGGTTTCTAAGGTCCATTTAGTCCACTAGGTACCTCCAGTAAGCACCACAGAGCTGCGCAGCAGAGAGGTGTAAAAACGAGCACTACCTGGACCACCTCTCTGCAACGCAGTGCAGTGGCGCTTATTGGAAGCACCTAGTGGGCTAATTAGCCCCCAGGGGCCATCAGGATTCAATGGGAATTATTTTCCCAATTTAAAACAAGCCACAGGGTGTGTTTGCAGACGTCGCCTCAGGCCCCGTTCCCTCCCTTTACCATTGTAGGAACGTGCCATGTGGCCGTTCTAAGTGGCTTATTAGGATGGAGGATTTTCCGCATCCTCCGGGCCGGCGGAAGCCACCGCCGGCCCGGAGGATGCAGAAAATCCTCTGCGGACCCACCAAGACCCACCGCCACATTAGGATGGCTGGTGGGTCCTGGTTTCCGTCCGCAGATTTTCCGCCGCGGTTGGCTTACAACCGCAGTGGAAAAGCACTAATATGGTGATGGTGTCTCTCAGACACCGTCAGCAAGATTAGGATGTGCTCGGAAACATGCTTTTCCGTGGCGGCTTTTCCGCCGTGGAAAAGCATGTGTAACTTCACTGCGGGGGCCCGTTGCGGGCCCCCTTGGTGAAGGGGGGGTGGGGTGTGCACATGGGGGGTACCTATGGTACCCCCCTGCATTTGTATGCAGAAGGCGGCAGGCACCGCGCGGTGCCTGCCACTTTCTACATAAAAATGCAATGCGTGCGTTTTTAACATTGCTGCGGGTGCAGCTTGAAGCTCCACCCGCCGCAATGTTAAAAATAGAGGATGTGACCGCCACCCTGGCGGTCACATCCTAATCTGCACGGAGGGAATGCCGCAGCCCATGCGGACGTTCCCTCCTACTCAGGGGTCGCGGACGGACTCAAGTCCGTCCGCGATCCTAATGACCCCCTATGTTGGGAGATTAAATCCCCTTGAATGCAAAGGGTCCCTAGGGTAAAACTAGCCCACTAGGTACCACCAGTAAGCACCACCGAGCTGCGTTGCAGAGAAGTGTAAAAAGGAGAATGGCCTCTGAACACCTGTGTGCAACACAGCTGCCTGGTGCATACTGGAGATACCTGGTGGGCTAGTTGGCCCTCAGTATTGAAAGAGAATTAATTCCCCAACGTACAGCTCGCCACGGGGCACGTTTGTACAATGGTGAAGGAAGTGAGCGGGGCTTGAGGTCACATGTCTGCAAACACGCTGAGTGGCACTTTTTAATTTGGGGAATTCATTTATCTTCGATCCTGAGGGTCTCTGGGGGCCAACTAGCCCACGAGGTACCTCGAGTATGCGCCAGAGAGCCGCGTTGCAGAGAAGTGTTCAGAGGCCATGCCCCTTTTTACAACACTCTGCAATGCAGCACTGTGGCACTTACTGGAGGTACCTAGTGGACTAGTTGGCACCCAGGGACCCTCAGGATTGAAGAGGAATTAATTCCCCAACTTAAAACACGCCACAGGCGTGTTTGCACACATGTCACCTCAAGCCCCGATCCTTCCCTTCACCACTGTGCAAACGCGCCCCTGGTACATTTTAAGTTGGGGGATTGACCCCCCTTGAATCCTCAGGGTCCCTGGGGTGCAACTAACCCACCAGGTACCTCCATTAGGTGCCCCAGAGCTGCGTTGCAGAGAGGTGTAAAGATGCAGAACCCAGTGTGGAAAAGCAATCGTCTTTGGTTTTTGAAAGAGAGAGCAGGTTTCCTGCACTCTCTTCCAAAAACCAAAGCAGTTTGCTATGGCTATGGCAAGGCGGGAGCCGCAAGGCTCCCCCCCTGCTATAGCAAACGACATTGTCTCGGGGGTGGGCACCCCGGGACACTGCAGGTGCTGGCCTTGGAGGGTGGTGTTCCCAGGGTCATCTAGGGCTCCAGGAGGGGACTGTGCTGCCCCCCACCAAACATTTACAAAGCCCCTGGGGTGGTGTTCCCCGAGGATTGGGGGTCCCTACCGGACTCCCACATTTAAATACTTAGTTCCCTGGGGAGGTGGCGGTCCCTGGGGTGTGTGCGGGGGCCATTGCCACCTCACAAGATAATTTATAAAAAAAAAAGCCTGGGGTGGCAGTCCCTGGGGCTGAGGGGGCTTAGATGCCACTCCCAAGTTAAAAATTAAAGCCCTAGGTGGTGGCAGTCCCCGGGGCTGAGGGGGACTGTGAGCCCCGCAAATATTTTCCTAAAGACCCAGGGGTGGCGGTCTCCAGGGCTTGGGGGGCCTTTGATCCTCCCCACCCATAATGAAGCCCCAGGGGGTGGTGGTCCCCCGGGTTGGGGGGGCTGTGAACCCCACACATAATTTTGAAAAGCCCCGGGGGTGGTGGTCTCTGGGCTGGGGAACCCCTCTGGGCCCCCTGTTACAATATAAAGTTTGCCCCCGGGACTTAGCCCACTCGGGGGCTAAATAGTAACGAGGCGCAGGAAGGAACCCTTGCTTCGGTTTTTTTTTCACGCCCGATGCACGGATCGTTGGCATATCCTGCAATTTTTTTTAAAGAACTATTTTTTGGGGGTCCTTGTGGGACCCCCTGACCAGGCCTAGGTGGTCAGGGTGTTTTTATCCTGCTTCCTTTTTGTGTTTTTTTTCTGTTTTCTCTTGCCTCAGAGGCACAAGATGGTTGCCAACACTTCCTGATTTGGAGTGTTGACAGCTAATTAGCATGAAGCTCGTGATCGGGAGGGTGCGCAGATCCTCAGCGGCCATAGATAACGAACGTGTTTTATATTTGATTTTCCCAGCAACTACTGAACGGATTTACACCATTTAACAAAAAGGAATCTTTCTAAACCAAGGGCTTCCTTTTTGCCCAATTTGGTGTAATTCCGTTCAGCAGTTCGGGCTGTAGCCCTGTCTAAAGTTTCCTATGGGAAATTGCATGGGGAAAACACGTTTTGAGACCACCCTTTTTTCTCAGTCCCCCTTGACAAATCACCCCGAAACTTCCAAGATAGGAGCGGACCCGAGCGCCCCATAAATTTTGAAAATTTCGCGACCATTCGTCAACTGGCGCCACAGTTATTAGGAATAGAATGTTGAAAATTTCCAATGGAAAATAGGTCCTAACTATAACTATCTACTGGAGGAGACCGCCAAGAGATTATATATATATATATATATATATATATATATATATATATATATATATATATATATATATATTCACTGAAAAAACCATAGGTTATAGACCATATATAGTTAGGGATTAGCATTTACAAAACCTTAAAAATTCACTGAAAAAACCATTGGTTATAGACCATATATAGTTAGAGATTAGCATTTACAAAACCTTAATTTACTCGCACAAAACCATAGAAATTCGCATATATAGTTAGTTGCAATAACTATATAAAGCGCACCCGCAATCCACTGCTGATGATGTCACATATTACATCATTCATGACATGGTCAGTGACATCACTGATGACATCACTGATGACAACACCCAGTGACTGTAAGTTTCTGTAAAGTTAAAATATGTCTTACATATTGAAGAATGAGTGGATGTATAAGTTTCTGGATGAAGGATTTAGTAAGTGCATGACTGACTGTATGAGTAAATGATTAAATGTGTCTCACTGAGTGCATGGGTTAGTGACTAAACTGTCTTAATTTGTGCATCTTTATGTCTGTTGTTCTGTAAACTGCTGCATGTGTTGATCAGTAGCTATATGAGTAACTATATGGATTATTGATTGGTTGCCCAATTATTTGTATGGGAGACTGAGTGTGTGTGTGGTTGGCTTGGAGGTGTATGACTCTGTGCATAGATGTGTGAGCAGTTGATTCACTAGATGTATGGGTTCAAAAGTGCATGTGGAAACAGCTGTATGGGCGGTTGACTGTGTGCATGAGTGTATTGGTGATTGAATGGATATCTCAGTGCTACATGTCAAAGTAAGTACATATGTAAAACACAGTACATGTGAGAGTTGACATATATAAATAACTGTGCATAAGAGCCAGTAAATGTGTGAGTGGCTGTATGGATCATTGTGAACTTGTATCGGGGATTGTATAAGAGAGTAAATATATGTTAGTATATGTTTGAATAAGTAAGGTGTGTATAACTGTATAGTTGAGGAAATGGAGGTGTGATTGATTCTTTGCATGACTGACCTGGTGTGTGAGTAACTCCATGGATGAGTGACAGTCTGTGAGTGTCTGTTTACACTGATTGTATCTAAGGTTATATTAAAGTCTGAAGAGGTTCATTGTATTATCAAATAAATGATATCATCAGTGATGTGATCAGTAATGTCAAATGAAATGTCATCAGTGATGTCATCAGTGATGTCATTTGAGATGTCATCAGTGATGTCATCAGTGATGTCATTTGAGATGTCATCAGTGATGTCATCAGTGATGTCACTGACCATGTCATGAATGATGTAATATGTGACATCATCAGCAGTGGATTGCGGGTGCGCGATATATAGTTAATGCAACTAACTATATATGCGAATTTCTATGGTTTTGTGCGAGTAAATTAATGTTTTGTAAATGCTAATCTCTAACTATATATGGTCTATAACCAATGGTTTTTTCAGTGAATTTTCAAGGTTTTGTAAATGCTAATCCCTAACTATATATGGTCTATACCCTATGGTTTTTTCAGTGAATTTCATTGGTTTTTTAAAAGCTAATATTTATAGCTGTAAAATGTATTCTTATTCTAATTCACAAATATATTTTATATATTTTTGTATTATATTTTTTTAATTCAATTTATATTATAGTTGAAATTATTTTTTCTTGTTTCGCTGCCGGTCCGCGAACCGGTAAACGTTCCGTTAGTGCAAGTACCGCGTTAGAAAGCCACATCGTGACGTGTCGCGTAATCGCAACGTATCGCGTTACTGCGTAATGCGCCTTATGACGCGCCGTGTTAGCGCACCCGGAAGCGTTCTGGAACACGAACCAAAGCGCGAAACGCAGAGCCCCGGAAACGATCCGAGGCGCGGCGCGGAGCGCGTAACGTAAGCATAACAGGTCATGTGACTAGTTAATAAAACTTTTCATTGGTTCATTTTACTTTTAGTTTCCTAATGATGGAACGCTTGATCATATGACGTAAAATAAACACTTTTCATTGGTTTAGAACATTTTTTTTTCCTAAATGATGAAAGTCCCACCTTTTTTCCTTACTTCGACTTTCATTTTTATGAGAGAAAGACCTGTTTTTGCTTGCTTAATCATGGCATTTGTAGTATTTGCAGCTGGTGGATCCCCAACACCTCCACCACCACCAAAGAAGAGAGGACCAACTGGCCAGGTCATCTTCCAACAAGAGGAGGAAGAAGAGGAAGACGAGGAACAGGAGCAAGGGAGAAGGGGGTTTTTGAAAGAAATGCCAAGGACGTCCCATGTTAAAGTCAATTTTATTTGGCAATTTTTTTCTTTTCCTCAACATGAAAAGAAAGTAAATGCCAGGTACGTTACCTGCCTCATCTGCCATGAAAAACTCTCCAGAGGGACCGAAAAAAAATATAGTTATGGTAATCATACCATGCATCGACACATGGAGAGGTGGCACCCGATTAATTAGAGTGCTGCACAAATTAGAGATTTGGTGGATAACCCCCGACCGGCCAATACATCCACCAATGAACTAGCAATAACTGAATCAGAGGCAAGGGAAACGGAACCAAAACTCCAAAATAACTTTGGGCAGATGAAATTGACATGTATAGAATGTTGCAAATTAATTTCATGTGGAGAGAGGAGTATTACTCTAATAAATAGAGCATATGAACATCATCAATGTCCAAAACATCCAAGAAAGTAAATTTTTTTTTTTGGTTGCTCCTGTTAGCCCTTTGAAGTGAATCATTTTTGTTTCCCCTTCCTCCAAAAAAACACAAAAAAATATAAAACAACAACAATAATAAAAAAAAGTTCTTTTCAGAACTACCTTCCCTTTTTAAAAAAATTGCTAGAATGTTTAGCACTCTAGCATCCTCTATTTCTTTTGGTTCGCTTTCCGGTTAGCGTTCCGGTACGCGAACCGGGAGCGAACTAAAAAAAAATATTTTTAAAAAAAGACGAGTAAATAAACAGAGAGTAATGTGAAAAGAAAGACAAATAGAGGGAGTAACACACAGTTACTGTTGAAAGAGGGACTGATAAAAGGAGTGAAAAGAGTAGTATAAATACGTAATAGAAAAAGAAATGAAGGAAGTAGCAAAGGCAGGAAACTAAGGGTTAAAGAAATGAAGCAGTGAACTAATAAAAGTTAAATCTGATAGACATGTAAGGTAAAGAGTACTCAACACTTACCTTATAATTGTCATTAACGTAGTAAATTATCATTTTTATACTTTTAATCTGTGTAAGAAAGAACAAAAAAATTTAAATTAATACAAGGTAGTAAAAAAAGAGTGTGCATGAGACAAAATGAATACATATTATAAATCACAATTCAAAGTAGAAAATTAATTAAACATATTTAATGGTTTATTTTTGCTGTTATCAGAAAATATCAAATTTCACTGAAAACAGTGAGTTGAAGGTATTCATCATATAACAGCGGGGAACAAAAAACACAATCAAAATGATTGTGTTTAAAAAAAACAAATAATATAACTAAGCAGAAATAAGAACTCCTCCAAAGTAACTTACTTTCTATGACGTCAAAGGATGTCCTATGAACAGCTTATACTCTGTTGTGCTGTTACTGTTTTCTGCCCGCCACTTTCTGAAAGATAAACTCCATTGTTTTAAGAAAACTGAGACATACAAAGCAATTTAAAACAGCACACTAAATTACAGCAACACCTAGAATCATTATAGTCCAATTACCTACCCTAAATTCTCACTTCAGTAATCAAGTCAAAAGGCAACATTGCTTCGTACTCAATTAGTAATGTTTGCTGAAAGATTAGCCTTTTTTATATTTCAAATAAGCTGTGTAATATCCAGATGTTGTCAAACGGCCATCATGTCATATAATAGCTGCAGTTGCAAATGTTCTTCCTGAGATCGATGACTGTGTAGCCCAAAAAATTTTAATTAGACTTAACAACTTTTTTTCATCCAGTTTATGTAGTTCAAATTGTAAAATGACATTTCACCCATAAGTTTCCATAAAAAATATGGACAGCATTGCAGACTTACATTTCCTCTACTCCTTATTTTGATCTGCTGCTTGACTTAGCTTATAAAAACAAACATTTTTTGCTCTGTACTACAATTATCCACAAGGCCATATAGAGTAGGAGCCATTAGAACCTTTGGAAATTCCTCTGAACAAATCCCAGGATTCCTTTCCTAAAATTTTGGTTGTAAGAACAGCAGGTAAGAATTTTTAAGGTTGAAGGGCAATCTTTTTTTGAAAGATAAAACAGAATCATTGCAGAATGACCAGCCGTTTCCAGATTTTAAATAAGCTGTGTAATGTCCTGAAGAAGTTGAAGGACCGTTATGATATATAATTGCTGTAGTTACAAAAGTCCTTCCTGATATTGACAACTGCGAAGCCACAAAATTATTAATTAAAGTTGTCAATTTAGTTCCATCAGGCCTACATCGTTGGAACATTAAAATGACATACTGGCCATAACTTTGTAAAATTAACGTGGACAGCATTGCAGACTTACATTGGCTACACTCCATGTTTTGATCGGCTGCCTTTACTAGCTTATTGAAGGATACTGATTTACTGTCAGGCAAAGTTAAATATATAAATCTTTCTGAGTCTACACTAGTAGTACTTGATAGCCTACAGTTCTCGCAATCATGCTGCCATAGATAAGAAAGACCAAACAGATAATCTACATCTACACCTTCATCTTGCATATACATTAAAAACTCCTGACAATCCTGCTGAATATTTTCAGAGAATTCTGTTTGACCTGAACATTCGTCTAACAGATAACGAATTTCAGACACACTTTCTACTTTTGTTCTATCAGTGCTACATTTCTCTAACACAGAATTCAACAAACAGCATAAACTTTGTTCCGAATTGATAACAATCTGTTCTTTTAAAGTCTCTAGTGAAAAGACAACATTAACAACTACATTAGCATAGCAGTTGACACCAGAACTATTTTCAAATTTAAAACCAACAACATTTTCAACAGAATTCATTTTATTCCTGCTTACTATTTTTGGTTCATCGACTTTTGGTCTTTTTGCTTCAACCTCCCTACTATTACTGATATTTCTTCGTTTCCGGCCTACCACACGTTTCTCAAACAAAAGATATTGAGGCAAATGTGGCGAATACTCTCTTCTTAACCTATTGTATTCCGTAACACAATCTAGATCCGCAAAAATGTTTGTGACATCACAGTCAATCAAGTACAAACCCGATAAAGTTCTGACTCGTGACAATGCTACATAAGCCATACCCTCTTTGAACACAGAACTGCCAATATTCACCAAAGCAGTGTCTACACTTAAACCTTGCGATTTATGAATTGTCACCGCATATGCCAAGCAAACAGGAAACTGCTTACGGCGAACATATAGGTCTTTTACAAGCAAAAACCTAGCTGTGCAACAACCAATTAGCTGTACTTCCTCAATGCCATCAAATTTAATTTTTAAAAATTCAATTCCATCTCTACTTCTGTATTTCTCAAAATCAACAACATTACCCATTGATCCATTTACCAGACCTCTTTCAACATGTAAATTCCTTCTCAAAATGATGCGGCAATTTAAGCACACATTCAGAGTCTTTTCAAAACCCGCAGTTTTAGATATAGTCTTCTCTAATGAATCCAATTTAGATTTCAAATTCTCAGACAAAATAATTGTTGCTCCCATATGCTCTATTCTGTCAATAGCTTCCAGTTTCACAATCTCTTGTTTTTCTAAATTCAACATTTTGTTGTTGAAGATGGAACATTCTGCAAGAGTTGGCATTAAACATATTCCAGATTTTTTCTCAGTAATTTTCTGAAAAATATCCTCTGGCAGAACGTCTTCTTCTGGATACAAATTTGACAGTAATCGTGCATGTAAAGCTTCTTTCCCACGATCAGTCACTTTCCCGATTCTAACATCTTGTAGAATATTCTTGTAATCTTCGTGCTTCGCCTGATGCATATTTTCACACAGCTCAGCATAGTTGAAGTTTAACCATATGTTAACGTTGCCAATGCTCCCTAGGCACTTCTTGGTATCTTCATGTGTAAGCAGTTTAAACACTGGTTGTCCTTTCACTGGTGTCAGCTGCAGAAGATCACCAAAAACAATGATGTGTTTGTCACCGAATAACACATCATACTCTGTTTTAAGAACTTCCTGCATTCTCAAATGCACAAAGGCAAGCATGACATTGGAAACCATGCTTACTTTGTCAATGATAAGAAGTTTCATCTTCTTCAGGACTCTAGATACTTCACAACAAGCATCCCCAGATAACTTGTGGTATTGTAATTTGTTATCATGCTCCACTGGCAGCATCAGTAGCCGATGCAAAGTAATACCTTTAATGTTATGAGCTGCCAGTCCAGTTGGAGTGGTCACAACACAAGACAGCGATGACTCAGTCCTTTTCTGCAGATAACATGAAATTGCTTTAATGAGGAAACTTTTTCCAGTTCCTGCTTCTCCACTCACGTATAGTCGGACAGGCTTCAACGACGTGCATAAGCACTTTTTCTTCTCATGACTTAATCCATGCTCAATTTGGTTGGTAACTCCATCATATATTTTCCTCTGCTCAACGTTGAGTTGTCTTTCCAAATCTTCTAAGTTAACCACATCCTCCTGAGCATGTGCCATGGCTCTTTCCACTTCAATCATGGTAGTGGCAGCTTCATTTTCGATAACTGGTCCTCCTAGTGGATCCTGACTCAATGAAACAGAACTCTGACTGTCCTGAGAACTGTCTCTAGCAATCTCAGCTGCAATTGTTGCTTCCTGCTCGATTTCTGCATTCAACATTTCTAGATATTTTGGAAAAACAGGACATTCTATGGACTCCTTGGCCGCATTGAAAGAGTCTTCGTAACAGAGGAAATCCCCAAGCAGTTCCTCTTCTGCACGTCAAGGCTTGAAAAGTTGCAAAAGAGCTAAATAGAAAAACTCTTTTCTTTCTGGAGATTCGCAATCCAATTTTCGATGATTAACCAATTGACATTTTCTTTGCTTGACCAGACATCCCTCACTTCCAATTACAGTATACACTCCTTCATCAATATCTTCTTTGATGTTCCTCTTGAAAACGTAATTTTGTAGAACCTCATACAGACAAACATTCTCCAGGTGACTGCTTCTATTTGGATAATATGTATCCAACATGTTGGTCTTCAAAATATCTGTACTGTTTGGCTCCTTCTCCGCCAAATACTCAATTTCCCGTACAGGTTTCAGAACTCGATTACGCTTTGCAGCAAGACCAAGACTCGCCCAAATGATACTCCTAGATTTGGCATAGAGACTTGCTGAAGATAACCGGTCAGAACATTCGTAAGCTCCGATTTCTCGATGCGACAACATCTTCAGACTGAAACTGTACAACTTCTTACTGAGACTCTATTCATGGGAAATATCCTCCCACATATCCTTCAGTTCTGTCTTTTCTTTTTTGGTGATGTAAGACGTCACATACCGAGCCACAGCCATACAGTTGTCAGCCACAAACTGTATATCCATGTTAGCATTCCACATGGACAAAATCACTGGGTTGTAGTCGTTGATGTACTTGGACTCTTCGTTTCTTTTCAAATTGTATGTGTTTTTGGGTGATTTCCTTGTCACATTATGTCGCAGCGAAGACATCAAATTGTTCACTCTTCCTTTTGATATCACCGACCGTGGAAATGCAAAACGAAATTTGGTGTAGTACTTGTCCTTATTTCTGAATTTACGACGACAGTACTTTCCACAACGATGGCTTTGAAACCGTAAAACTTGTTCTCTTAGACTTTTGTCTTCATTTGTCTTTGGCACAGCACATGTAGCATACTGTTCTATGAAACTCATCACTAAGTCATCCGGATCTGTTCCAAATTTGGGTGCATCTTTAATCCATAGCAGCATATGTATATGAGGAGCACCTCTTGCTTGATACTCCTTTCTCCAGAAGAAATCCAACACCTCTCCAAGAGGTGGATTTTTCTTGTTCGTAATGAAAGACATCATAGCTTCAAATCTATGATTGAAAAACCTGCATACATTCACAGGATCCAAAAAGCACAGTTCTCCGGGTGTCTTGAATTCAATATTTTCAATGTTTCCATTTACCTCTCGTAGAAATTCAAGTAAGTCTTCCCAGCCATACTCAGCACAGCTGAGAGTGAGGAACCATGTGGGAGTTCCTAAGTTCCTCAGCATTAATTTTAAGTCACCATGATGACGGTACCAGTACTCATTAGTACCACGCTGACATGCCATCATATTAATCAGGTGAGAATCCAAAATACTGTCTTGCACATTGACTTTATCCATTAAGTCCCTTGCCGAGATATTTCGCAGTTGTACACCACTTTTCAAGATGTGGTTTACTGCATAAGACAACCGAGAGAGATCACTTTTAAACAGTAGATGAAATAAATAGGGAATGCATTGACGAAACCTAGAATCTTCTGCATACAATCGTAAAGTCCGGTATTCTGAAGCAGGAATTTGAACAGGTCGCTCATCATATCGTCCTCCTCGACCTGTGGGAAATAACTGTGGGAAACATAGAGCTTCCAAACTTTCTTTCCAAACACTAATGGGACTCCCTTTGGCTTGTTTCATTTGAAACAACTCAATAGCATTCCCCATGACTTCCTTGGAATGCAAAGGATGAACACTATAATGTTCATATATTTCTTCCTTTTTAGAGGCTTCTACTTTCTCGATTTGTCCAGGACACAAATCGCTGTCCTCTTCTTCACTTACTTCCTCTTCTGCAACACATACATTCTTGTAGTACTCATTATTTTTTATCAAATACAATGTTGCCTTTTTAACTTTCCTAACATCCACTAAATCTTGCCAGATTTTCTTACTCTTTGTCGGAACACCATTAACTATGATAACCAGAGGTTCCTCTTCCACTTTCTCTACTCCAATTGTATTAATGTTTTTCTTCAAATCCAAAGGCAAATAAACAACCCTTCCTTTTAATCCTCTCTGTAAATCTGAGGGAGCCAACTTCCCTGTCTTTGGCTCCATTCATACAATAGCCTGAAAGGGATGGACACTTTGAATCAAAATAGATTCATAAGTATTTAAATCCTTCAATTCAGAAGGAATGTCAACTAATTCCAGATTATTATAAACCGCTCTAGCAGGCATCTGGTTTTGGTTTAATTTGTTATAGCAATAAGTACACATACGTTGGTCCGCTCCCAAATCAAAACAATTTTCTACCATCAAGTATGTGACAAAATCCTTCCATTCACTATTGTTTTCCATATCACTTTTTGCAAATAAATCCTCTAACTTAGTCTGATTCTTATAATAAGTCCTTCGACAACACACACAAGTGAAATTAGGCCTCTCACATGTTTTCACCATAAACGTGGAAATTTCCTTGTGAAACTTATGTGTACTGAAAATCTGTACACTGTCTTCCACATTACCTTCTTCTAGTGGTTCAATATCAACATTGTTCTCTTTACCAGCAAAGTAACAGAACTCAATTTCTTGACAAATATTCTTCACATCTACTTCAGAACCATGCAAAAGAGCACTGCTTAATTGTTTAAGCATAATTGTTGGACTCTTAGCATAATACAACATTCTCACTAATTTCCTCACTTTAATATGATGCACTGCTAGCATCCTGAAATGATGAAAAGCACTCTGGCATACTCTCCTGGAAAGACAAGCCAGTGAATGACCATGCAAACCTGTCACTTGTCTCACTCTGCAAGGATCTAATTCATGCAACAACTTAATTTTTTGTTTTAAACTTTTCTTATTAAACGTCCGTATAAAATCACAAAGCAAATTGATGGAATCCTGTTGCACACTGCAAATAGAACTACACTTCCAGGTGTGCACTGGTCCCTTAGGACGTCTCCCTAAAACCTCATCACTTAACACCTCTTCTGCATCTGCAGACACAAGTATTTCTTTTTCAACCGGTTGACCATCTTTTACCTCATAAGCTCGACCACTGGTGTCAACTGAATGCACCAAATCATTGTCCTGAAAATAACTCTCCTCATTAAAAAATGCCTCACTATTTGAACTATGCATCCATTCTCCTGAGAAAACTTCACAAAAATTACTTCGATTAACTTCTCTCTTCCATCTACTATTTGATTTGAAAACATAGATTACCTTGTTTAGTTTCCTAATTCTATTAATTACCAAAATAAATAACTTTCGCTTAATTTCCAAAGCCTGATCAATAATTTTCTTTACATTTTTCTTTTTCTTATAAAATGCCACTTTCTGTTGGCCTTTCTTAAATTGTTTTAGCAAATTGACAATTACCCTGTTGCGGAACATTCGCCTACGAATGTCCCTGAATGCATTTTCCCTTCTACTGCCATGCAAAGAGTTATCTCCTGCTGTAGCAGAAACTTTTTTGACGGGCCTTTCCTTTCCATTTAAATTGGCTCTCTTTTTCGGCACTAAAACTTGTTCTGTAGTTATACTTTTGTTTCTACAAATGTTTCTAAGAAATGATTTCGTTCTCTTACCCGGAGCTTTCTTCGTGCGTTGAGGTGATTTTAATGTAGAGGACTGCTGCAAGCATTGAGTAATCTGCTGTCTTTGACATTTCGTAGCCTTTCGGATTCTATCCTTAGACGGCATTGTCTAATTTCTAAATAATCTGCAGTGAATCTGTGGTAAAATATAATAAAAAATGCTATTAACCACTATTACCAAACAGTAAATCAATAACAGTAAGAATTTGATTCAGCAATGCTATAAAGAGGATTCAATAAAATATTTTAAATTTTACTGTGATAGTATTACAGGGCTTTCATGCAAATGACTGCCCACCCTGCAACAAAAAGCCCACATGAAACTTTACGTACATTAAATTGTGTACTTACCTGCAATAATCCATATGCCAGTGTTTACGTCCCTCCACCCTGCCCCTCCCCGCCTGCCTGCCCCACCGTAACTCCCTTCACGACCCGCGGCTGCTGTTTTACAACATGCTGCATCTTGTAAATCTCTCCTGCATTATAAAAGTGACCCAACAGCAGCACAAAAGAGGCGCACAACCATCATAAATCTGTCCCTAAGACTTTAAGGGCCAGATGTAGGTCGGTCGGTAACGGCCGAAAAACAGTATTTTCGTCCGTTACCGACCAGTTTACAAAATTTGTCATGTAAGGGGCAATATATTACCGAATCGGTAAAATTACCGAATCGGTAATTTTACCGATTCGGTAAAATAAAACATCGGTAAATATACCGATTTGAAGCCACCCATATGTAGGTGGGACTCTTCAGAGTGGCAGGAGCCTTTACGAATCGGTATTTTACCATCAAAACCAATTTGATGGTAAAATACCGATTCTAGGGCCAGATGTAGGTAAAAAACATTTACCAATTTTAAAATACCGAATTGTACTGATTCGGTATTTCAAAATCGGTAAATGGTATGTAGGTCTCAACATCTGGATTTGTTACCGAATCCTTAACAATTCTTTAATTACCAATTCGGTAAATACCGAATCGGTAATGCCCATTCATTCCTATGGGCTCAAAGCCCATAGGAATGATTAGGCATTACCGATTCGGTATTTACCGAATCGGTAATTAAAGAATTCACAAGGGTGCAGGGGGTGTCACTTTGACACCCTCTGGCACCCCGAAAACAGGCACAGGTGCCATGTGGCAGGCATACCTGCCTGTCACATGACATACGTGTGCATGCACACATGTGCATGCACACCGGAATCGGTATTTTACCATGAAGTTGGATTTCATGGTAAAATACAGATTCGTTAAGGCCTTTGGGACTCAGAAGAGTCCCACCTACATATGGAATTTACAGAATCTGTAAAATTACCGATTCGGTATTTTACCGAATCGGTAATTTTACCAATTCTGTAAATGTAGATTTACCTACATGTGGCCTTGGATTTAGGCCCCTACATACCGATTGGCCATTTACCGGTCAGAAACGGCCGAAATCGGCCGTAACCGGTCGGTAAATGGCCTGAAACGGCCACCTACATCAGGCCCAAAGTGTGCATGCATTTAATTTCAAAAAAAGTTTTTAAACCTTTTATGTAAAACAATGATACACCTACATTCATGGGGAACTGACTTAAAATGCCCTAATACACATGAAAACGTTTTTTAAGGTACTTGCACCTTTTTTTCAATAACTTTTTACATGGCTATGTAACTCAAACAATCAAAAACAAAATTTTTCAAGCACACATCAGGGCG
Organism: Lissotriton vulgaris; assembly: GCF_964263255.1. NCBI lineage: Eukaryota > Metazoa > Chordata > Amphibia > Caudata > Salamandridae > Lissotriton > Lissotriton vulgaris. The sequence continues at coordinate 40,437 of NW_028242836.1, forward strand.
TATTTACAAGGTCCTTGCACCACGGGGAAAGTGACTACAAATGACCAGACACACATGGGGACGTATTTACAAGGCCCTTGAACCAGGGGGAGTGACTTGAAATGGCTAAGGACACATAGGAGAGTATTTACAATGCCCGTGCAACACTTATGCATCATTTTTTACATATACACTGTAGAACAGCATGGGGCAATAACAACACAGATGCATCATGCATCTGTTCTGCAAAAGCGACGCATTGCAGGAATCACATCACAAGTAAATAAATTCTCATATTTTTTTAAAGCATGCCTTTTCCTTAAAAACTATTTTCTGATCATAATTTCAAAAAACACAGCACAGTTCCTATGTACATACACACCTTATCAGTACTAATACTTTACATTAACTACAATTACAATTGGGAAAAGAATGCAAAATCGCCTTTGAAAGCATAATGCAAACACTTGACGCAAAACATCATTTTAAATACACAGCTGACTTTCTTATTTATTCAAAAAAGCATACTAGTCTTTATCTAAAATATAGAAACAATAACTCACCTTTACAAATTCTTTTTGAATTTCAAAACAGTCTTAGAAACACACCAATTATTCTTTAGCCGAATTAAAGGTATGCACTCCAGAGGCTGGAACCAACAAAGGCACTGAAACGCTGATATTCATCACACATATCTCTCATGTCAGCCAATCAAAACTCTTCCCTCACTATTTTCAAATCAACACCCTTCCCCCCTCTGCCCTTTCTGACCTTTTTCCATAGCAACTACCGCCTGCCAGACCTCTCATGTTTACAAGTTCACACAACAATGTTTCAAATGAACTCTGAACTCTCAGTACACCTGCTAATCCACTGCAATCTTTCATAACATCATTTTTTATTAACCATTCAAATTACATCTTTCAAAGAACACATCCATGCACCCTAACTTTCTGTTTTCAGCAATGGAAATACACCAATCACTGCTAATGAATCATTTGCACTTAAACTCCACAGTTTTTTTCATTACAAACTTCACTATTTCAACTGCCATTTCATTCCCACACTTCATCTGACTGCAGCAAAAACTCCTCTAGCCATGTTTTCAGTCTGGATTCTTGGACATAGCTACATCCACTGGGGTCACAGGTATGCTGATAACAGAAATTTACACAACCTCAATTTACAAAATGTGGAAAACAAATGGATTGGCCGAAGAGGATTGAAATGTCTCCAATTGATACCATTGGTGAAAACCTTTTTACATTTGCCAAACCCTGACCTCATAATAGTGCACTGTGGAGGAAACGATTTGGGCACTTTGACTTGGGGTAGGTCTGGAAATGCTTTCAAAGGACACCTTTGAGCAATTGATGGCACTTTTTCCTCAAACTGCCTTGGTATATTCCAATATATGCCAAAGACAAAAATGGAAGTGATCCAATCAATTTTGTCCACAAATTGAGAAATCGAGGAAGCATGTAAATAAGTCTGTTTCAGCTTACATGAGAGACCATGGAATGGGCTGCATCTACAACAATAACTTGCGTTACTATATGCAAGATATCTACAGAAGAGATGGCGTGCATTTCTCAGATGAGGGGAACAGAGTTTGCATACTAAATTTAAGAATGTGTATTGGTTCCTACTTATAAGTATCTAGAACTTACACAGAACCCAAAAGCTCTTTTCAGAGCTACTTTAACTTTATTTACTCTTTTGAAATTTCGAATGTACCTTTTTTCACTAATTTCCACTTATGTTCGCTTTCCGGTTCGCTACCCAGTTTGCGTACTGGCAGCTAACCATGGCAAAAATTAAATTTATTTTCTCGACATATATGAGCCTCCTCAGCCACCCTCAGAAAACTTAGGGGTCAGGATACGTCTAAAGTACCCCCTTCTACCCATTCTGAACATTATTTACCCTCCATCTTGTATCTCAATTCTACCGAAACACAAAATGGAGGACTCCCGTAACGCTGCAGGTTCGCGTACCGGGACACGCACTGACAAGCACTCGCTCAAAAAAGGTGGGAAAGTAATTTACAGAAAGACCACTGGAGACACTTTCACCAATTAAACATTAGCTCATACTACATACCAATCCCTACCATTTTCACAAATTTCGTTGAAATACCATTTAGCCATTTAGCATGTAGAACTCTCTAAAATCCCTGAGGTAAATTACTTCACAAAACATATCGGAAGTGTTGGAATTGACCACCAATTAAAATATTACTTTCAATTTCTACTATTATATCATGACATTTGATTGGTTATGTACCTGAATATATATAAAGAAAGAGAGAGAAACACAGCCATTTTGACTACTACTTCTTGAAGTGCATATCCACTAAATTTCAACTGATAACTTCAAGTTGTATTTAAAAGGTAACATATTATTTAAAAAACTGAAGTATGTTCTGTACTGTAAGCTAATTAGGAAAACATTTTCTGATAGTTATATTCTATCACTCTGTAATACTTATAGAATAAAATAGACTTCTCTGTTTTAGTTATGGATGGAGTTAGACTTGTCTTGTATAATTCAGAATTGACTAAGAGTTTATTTGATAATTTTCTTCATATTTCTACTTGATACCATACAGTGCCCAACGAAAAAATCACTGTTTAAATAACCAAACTGCCTGTCTGTACTGAAACCCAACAGTGCCCTATCTGTACTGATATATTTTTTAAAAATTCTTTTTTCAGCATACAAAATGGAAGGACAACAGGAAAATAACTTGGAAATTGAAGCAGGAACAAAAAACGAGTCGGAAATTGACCATCAATTCTATGACGATTCACTGAACAATGAACTTCTGCAATGTGTGGAAGCAGTAGATTTTCTACTGGAAAATGAAAAAAAAAATGATAATGATGTTTTAGAATTTCTTTTAAATTTTGAGAAAGAATCAGAATAATACATTTTTATTTCATAATTCAAAAATTGTTTGACACATTATTCATTTTTATATGTATATTGTAAACTAGTAGCAAATTGATTATAACGTGAAATCAGACTTTAAATATACTGTGCAACTTTTTTGTGTTACATACTAAGTTTGCTCATAGTTACTTCCTTTCTTCCACTATATTATCTCCAATGTGTATTTAACATCTCTTTATCATCTCCTGCCTCCATGTTGTTTCGGCTTTCCTGACAGACTATGGTATGAATTCCATATACCACAAAAACTTCAGAAACAACTTGCAAGATATCTACAAAGGAGACGGTGTTTATTTATTTATAGACTCTGCATTGGTACCTACATGTTGCTACGTAAATGAAAAAAAACAAAAAAAAACAACGAAACGAACAATCAATAAACATACAATAAGTTAAAAGTCAATCATTCTTGTTTCCTTATAGTACGCTCCCCAGACCGCTTTCCGTTTTTTTTGCCCCGCGGGACCCTTTTAAAACCTCCACATCAAACCTAGGGGGTCAGGGAGGATCTACTATGCCCCCTTATGGTCATTTGCCACTTCGCTTTGGCCTCCTCTTGTCTCTTGATACTACCGAGAGACAAGATGGCGGCCGCTACGGACTGTTTAGAATGTTGACAGACACCGGAGAGCCAATCAGCTTCGCTTCGCAAAGCTCCGCTACGCGAAAAGTACGCGAACTGGAGCGTTATCCGGGACGCTGTCACAGATATATATTTTTTTTGAACGTTAATTTCTCAAAATCCACTGGAGCACATATCTTGAGACCTAGCAAAGGCACATCGGGCAAACAGTCTCTACAATTTTGCCAAGTTTCATAGAAATCCATTCAGCCGTTCAAGCTAAAAGTGAGGCCAACCGCCCTATGGAAATTAACATGGGAAAAACGTGCTTTGGGACCCCCCTTTTTTCTCTGCCCCCCCTTGACGAACACCGCCCAAATTTTCAGGGGCTGCTCGGGAACAAAATGTGCAATTTTCCTGAAAATTCCAGCAGATTCCGTCCACAAATGCCAAAGTTATTAGACATAGAATTTTCAAAAGTTACATAGAGAAAAAATCCTAACTATATATACCTACTGGCGACCGCCAGTAGGTAATATATATATATATATATATATATATATATATATATATATATATATATATATATATATATATATATATATATATATATATATATATGAAAAAAGATTCCTCCCCAGCCTGCTCTGCGCTCGCAGACACCGCCTCCACGCCAGCAAGGAAGAGGACCGGACCAGCAATTCAGCAAAGATGGTAATTTTATTGCAGATTAAAACAGAACCAGCGACGCGTTTCGGGCGAAAAGCCCTTGATCACGCTGCAACATGTTTATAATCAATTATGCTCTTTTTATAGGTGTATGCAGTGAGTTGGGCGCCACCCCCTGGTGACGCCCACCATGATCATGTGGTAAATACTAAACAGTGACAATGCACTACCGCTGATACTTAGTTGCTATTGCTGAATAGACATACAAGAAATTATAACTGGTTAAATCCAGGAAATCATCAACATATATTCAATTAAATACAAATATATCAGGGTACAATCCTTACATGTTGAATTTCTCTTTTTTTAAAAAAAAGAGATATTTCTCATATGTGCAAATAAGCAATCTAATACCTTTAGCAGCAAGATAGTAAAGTGCGTGTGCCTAAAAGTGCATAAGTGAAAAAAAGTTGTGATAAAGTGCAAGAATTAGCGGAAAACATATGGAACTACCACTGAAACAATTATTAGTAATTAGGCATCATTTCTTAATGTTTGAATACAAAAATTCATCATCCTAGTTTCTAATTATTTCTATTTGAAAGGTCAAAATAGAACAAGAAGAACCATTCTATCAAGAAGCTGAGAATTACAGTATGTATAAAAAGATTCCTAATTCATATATATACATACCTATACACATCCCCACTTATATACCCACCACCCCACAAACCTAGCCCAAATTACAGAGAGTGAATATTTCAATGGATTCCAAAAATCCTATATGCTTGTATGAAGCAAAGCAAAGCAACATAAATGTCAATAACTGTATATATACATATTCACCTAAAAAGCTATATACACACCCCACTAAGGAACCCTTTCATAATTATTTACAAAGTGCATATCTGTGCAATTCGATATATACATATATACGCGCTTTCATGTGCAACACTAAGTCCAAGATCAAAATAATATCAATATCAAAATTCTATACATGGTACTCACAAAATGGTAAAATCACTGTACACTTAAAAGATAATACATCTTGTCCATCATTAAAATATTGTGCGTGATATGTGAATAAGAATGTATGAAAATTATGTATATATAATGATGCCTAGTGCCTGAAGGTTGCCAAGTAAAGTGCATAAGTGTCCCTATGGATGAAAGTCGATGTGAGTTTCACCAGTTGTAATTGCAGAATAAGGGACATATGTATGGGACTTCTAATAGGGAACCTAACTAGAAGAGCCCTGAATCAGAACACAGATAAAGGTGGAATCCAAGGCTGGCAAGGCCTAATGAATTTATAAAAAGTGATGCATCTCCTCAATATTATTGAGCCCGTTAGGCCAACGGCTATCGAGCTCCAATATATATTTAGACTCCAATTTTCTGAGTTGGACCTCACGATCACCTCCTCGTCTGGATAAGGGAACTGCCCCTATCACGAAATAGCTTAAACAACTAAGGTCTTTGTTGTGCACTCGTTTAAAGTGACGGGCGACAGGGTACGCGGGGTCACTATGCAAAATGGCCCTGAGATGCTGTAGAATTCGGGCGTGCACCTGGAGCTTAGTGCTTCCAACATATCTAAGCCCACAGGTGCACGTCAGAACGTAGACAGCATGATCAGTCTTGCAGTTGTAGTTGCCATAGATGTTTTTGGCAACTTTACTGAATGGGGTGTAGTACTGGGTGGTAGTGACCCCAAACTTACAAGCCCTACAACTGGAGCATTTAAAGAAACCTCTGGTTGGGCGAAGCCATGGAATTTTAGATTTCAATTCAGGTGTTGCTTTATCCAAATGGCTGCCCATGGTTCTAGCTCGTCTGAAAGTCACTGTGGGAGAAGAGGGCAACCTAGTGTTGAGAATGTGGTCGCTCATAACAATCGGCCAATGTTTGTTCAAAATTGACCTAATTTTTCTGTCTTCTCTACTAAAAGTCGTGATCAGACGTGGGCACTCCAGTTGGGGTGTAGTTGTAGGAGGAGGTTCGATTTCCAAAGAGGAGTCAGAGAAGAGACTCTCCCTAGATCTAGTCAGGGATTTATTTAACGCTGTATTTAATATCCGCTCAGAGTAACCTCTGGCCCTCAATCTGGCCATGAGTTCTGCCAAGCAGGCATTAAAATCCGAGGGAGAGCTGCATATTCTTTTTAATCTAAGGATTTCCCCATAGGGGATTCCCGAGATTGTGTGTCTGGGATGCATGCTGGAAGCATGCAATGTGGCGTTGCCAGCCGTCTGTTTTCTGTGGAGGGTGGTATTGACTATTCCATTGGAGACATACACCTCCACATCCAAAATTGGATGCGATTTTCACTGATGTTAGCCGTGAAGTGAAGGTTAAGCGAATTATCGTTGATATCATCAATAAAACGCAAGGCTTCCTGTTTGCTTCCCTTCCAGATAATAAAGATATCATCTATGTATCTTAAGAAGTATCTAACATGATTGTCCATCCATGTCTTATGGCGCACATTGAGGACCTGCTCCTCCCACCAGCCAACGTGCAAGCACGCATAGCTGGGAGAGAAGCAGGCCCCCATCGCCACGCCCCTTAGTTGCTTGTAAATTTCTTTCCCGAAAGAAAAGAAATTGTTATTGAGGCACCATTTGATTAATCCCAAGATTATCTTATTATGTTCATAATAATGGATGGATCTACTGGAAAGGTAGTGTTGTGTCGCTGCTAACCCCTTGTCATGATCTATGCTGGTATACAGCGATTCCACGTCAAGCGAAATTAAAAGCATTTCATTTTCCCATTCGAGTGTAGATATTTTAGATAAAAAGTCACTAGTATCTCGAATGAAGCTGGGAAGTTGTTTCACAAAGTCTTGTAAAAAGTAATCAATGTACTCTCCCACTTTCTCTCCCGCACTTCCAATGGCTGAGACTATTGGCCTGCCTGGTATTGGTTGTATGGATTTGTGCACTTTAGGGATAAGATAAAGAGAGGGTAAAGTAGGAAAGTTCACATACATGTATTTGTGCTCTTCTGACGAGATGAGACCTTCCCTCTTCCATTGATTTAAAGACTTGTGTGAATTGGATATCGCTTTGTCGTAGTCCTTTTGGGTAATTTAAACCCAATGAGAGTAATTGCTCTTCTGCTTTGTCAAGGACCACGTTGGAGAGATTAATGATGGTATTATTTTCTATCGCCGTCTCCCCCATGTTTTTTTCTTTTTCTTTTGCTGCAGTTGTTCCCCGGTTTTGTTTCCTTGTGCGTCGTCGTTCTTTCCTCCGTTTATTCCTCCTTTGTTTGGTTGAGAGTTGTTCTATTCACTGAAAAAACCAATGGTTTTTTAATAGCAAATATCAAAAGCTGTAAAATGTATTCTTCTTTTACAGGAAAAATATATTTTATATGTATTTAACATAATTTTTTTATGTATATACATTTTTTGAGGGAACGAATTTATCAACTATCGTGCTGAAGAAGAGTGTGGGGAAAAAAAAACAAAGAGGAGGACTAAGAGGAAAGAAAAATCAGTTCAAAAATACAATTGCTTTAAAGCATGAAGTGCTTTTCCACACATTTACATTTAAATAACCCATATTAGAACATACAAAATATCTACAGAGGAGACGGTGTACATTGAATTTTAGACTCTTCATTGGTACCTACATGTTGGCACTTACATCACCCACACAACACAACAGCTCTATTCAGAGCTACCCAACCTCAAAGCACTCTAAAATATTATTTTACTATTTCCCTTGGATTTCCCCTTGTTATGCTTTCCGGAACGCTACCCGGTGCGCGGACCGGGTGCTAACCGTGCGAAAATTTGGAAAAAAAAGGTTTTTTTTTTACATATATGGGCCTGCTCAGCCACCCTCAGAAAACCTAGGGGGTCAGGATATGTCTCCTGTGCCCCCTTATACCCATTCCCAACATTGTTTATCCTCCATATTGTGACTAAATTCGAAACACAAGATGGCGGACTCCCGTTACGCTACCGGTGAGCTACCCGGTTCTCGTACCGGGTAGCGCTTCCACCGCGAAAAATCGAAAAGAACATTATTTTATTGCCCCCACATCAATCCTAGAGGGTCAGGAGGGGTCTACCTTGCCCCCTTTCATTCATTACCCCCTTCGTTTATGAAAATGAAATGAAATTAAATGAAAATACATTTCTACAGCGCGATTGCTGCCCTGGGGCGTCCAAGCGCTAGGGAACCAGAGGGGGATGTAATGAGGCTGACAGAGACTAGGAGGAGGGGGAAGGGGCTGGCATGGTTACGGAGATTTGAATAGATGGGTTTTAAGTTGCTTGCGGAAGGAGGCAAGGTTGGGATTAGATCTCAGGTGAAGGGGGAGAGAGTTCCAGATTTTTGAGGCGTTGAAGGTGAACATTCTTCCACCTGCTCTAGACCTTTTGATTCTGGGGACTGTTGCCATAAAAGCCTGACTAGAACGTAGTTCACGGCCTGGGTGGTATTGGCTGACTAGGCTATGCATGATTTTTGGGCCCGAGTCCCAGAAGGCCTGATGGGCGATGCACATTGCTTTAAAGGTGACTCTTTTTCGTACTGGTAGCCAGTGAAGGCTGGTCAGTGCCTCTCTGACTGGGGTTCTTCGTGGAATTTGCAGTAGGGTGCGGGCCGCACAGTTCTGCACCAGTTGCAATCTATTTAATGTGTACTCTGGGGCTCCCAGATAAAGGACGTTATTTGAGTCCAGGCGTGATTGAATTATGCCCTGAATAGCTGTTTGTTTAGCCTCCATTGGGAGCAAGGGGAGGACCTTCTTCAATGTCCGGAGAAGTCCAAAGCAGGTGGCGGAGAGCTTTGTGGCCTGGGTGTTAAAGGTAAGATTCCTGTCCAGCCATACCCCCAGGCTTTTGATGTTATCTTTCGGGACCGGGGGGGGCCTAGACAGGTGGGCCATAATGACTTGAAGAGGGTCGGATCAGCCGGGCCTAGCAGCATGAGCTCAGTTTTGTCCCCATTCAGCTTTAGTGAGGACAGCGTCATCCAGGACTTCACCTCCTCCAGACATTTGATTAGGCCCCCCGATGGAGAATGTTGGGCTTCCTGCGCTAGGGAGACCACCAGCTGTGTGTCGTCCGCATAGGAAATGATCTTAACTCCATACGGACGAACTACCTCCGCCAGTGGCCTCATATAGATATTAAAAAGCGCAGGGCTTAGAGAGGAGCCCTGGGGGACTCCACACTTCATAGGTATGCTGGAGGAGACGGCTTGTCCGTCAAACACCTGGAACGACCTGTTGCTTAGGAAGGATTTTATCCAGAGCCAGGCCTTGTCCACAATTCCGACGTTTGCTATACGGCTCAGTAAGGTGTTATGACTGACCGTGTCAAACGCCGCACTAAGATCAAGGAGGACCACTGCCACTGATCCTCCTTGATCGATGATTTTCCTGGACTCCTCGACGACCATAAGGGGGGCAGACTCTGTTCCATGCTTCGGCCTGAATCCTGTCTGGGTAGGGTCTAACAGCTGATTGCTTTCCAAATAGTTGACCAATTGGAGATTGATGTATTTCTCCGCGATTTTGCTTACCCAGGGGAGTAGTGAGATCGGGCGGTAGTTGGCAAAGTCCGAGGGATCTAGATGGGGCTTTTTTATTAGTGCTCGGACCATTGCCTTTTTCCAGGCAGGAGGAACAGTGGCAGAGTCAATGGACGCATTCACTAGGTTCTTGATGATGGGTAGAACCGTCTGGGATGCAAGTAGCATTGTCTCTGGGGGGGCCGGATCTGTTGGTGAGCCGGATTTCACTTTCCGAGCTGTGGATTCAGTTGTTTCTAGGTCCATACAGGTGAAGTGGTCGAGCGTGGGTGGAGAGGCTAGCTCTGGGTCTGACCCTCCGTTGTTGTTATGAGGTGACGGAGAGGCAGTGCTGGTTGGGAGGGAAGTGTATATTTTGTTCACTTTGGCCGAGAAGAATTCTGCCAGGTCGTTACATTGGGCGGTTGATTTCTCCTCGTGAACACTAGAGGGGGGTGGTTTAATCAGGGTCTGCAGGGTTTGGAAAATTTCCCTGGGTTTGGAAGTTGAGGTTAGGATCTTATTCGAGAAATATTTTGTTTGGGCAGTTTTTATCTCCTCTTTATAGGTTTTTATTTCTTCCCGATATCGGGTTTTGTCCTCCATAGAGTAGTTTGAGCGCCATTTTCTTTCTGCTTTTCGGCAGTATCGCTTTTTGTCTCTAAGGGCTTCCGTATACCATGGGGCTGTTTTGTGGGAACGTTTAGCCGATGATTTCTTGAGGGGGAGAATGGTCTCAAGGGAGTGCAAAATCCAGCTTACGTATTCCTGGTTTGCCAGACAAGGGTCTTCATTATTTGAGGGGGGGTTTTCCAGTAGTTTGTTTATCCATTCATCTACTTGTATCCGTGCCCACGATCTCGCGTATCTGATCGACGGGGTAGGGGAAATGGGTTTCTCAGTGAGCCAGATGAGGGGCACCAAGGAATGATCAGTCCAGGGGAGGGGGACAGGGGGTTCAGTTGATAGCTCCGCGCAGTTGCTAAATACTGGGTCCAAGAGGTGTCCCTTTGTATGGGTAGGAGTGTTCACTCGTTGAATAAGTTGTAGTGCGGCCAGGTCGTCAGTCAGGGTAGTGGCCGTTGCGTCTGATGGTGAGTCGAAGTGTAAATTAAGGTCACCTAACACGATGAAGTTGGCAGCAGCGCAGATGCGAAGTGCTACTGTTGCTGGGAGACTACTATGAAATTGTTTCGGAGGGCCGGGTGGGCGGTATATCAAGGTGCCCGAGAGGCAGTGGTTGGGGGAAAACTCCAGCGCGAAAGCTACGTTTTCACAATCTGGGATGTTTTCCTTGATAAGTCGGCAGCGATATTGGTCTTTTACTATAATTGCTAGTCCTCCCCCTCTGCCATCTAGGCGGTCTTGACGAGTGATTTGATAACCAGCGGGTAGAGCGGCAACCACATCGGGATCAGAGTCGGACGTTAACCATGTTTCCGTAAGAAACAGTGAGTCTGGCTTGTGTTCTTCTAGTAGGAGGGATATTTCCAACCTGTGTTTGGGGAGGGATCTGCAGTTTAAAAGAAACATGCGGTATTCGTGGCGTGGGGGTTTTCTCTGCCTTGTGGGGAGGGGAGCACTGCATTTTGGACAGCTGACAGGAAGGGGTGTGGTATCAAGAGCGTACCTTCGACAGTCATGTTCCAGGGGTCTCAGGTCGTGAAGGGCGGCCGAACTGTAGGCCAGGGTCTAGTTTGCCTGGGTAGTAAGTGGTATGGCCCCTGGCCCAGACTCGGCGCGGAAGAGCGCAGACGAGCTTGCCTTATGCGCGCCTTCGGCGCGCATTCGTCGCGCCCGCTGCGCTCGTCCGCTGCGCTTCCTGAAAGGACACATTTTTATAGGCAGTGATCAGGAAGTGCGCAAGGGGGCGTTGTCTGTCCGGTGGGCGTGGCCTATGTGGTCCCAATGGCGGCGAAAATAAACAAACACTCTCCGGTGGCAGCGTGTTGCCACCTCTTGTCTCTCGATCCTACCGAGAGACAAGATGGCGGTCGCTCCGGACTGTTTAGAATGTTGACAGTCACCGGAGAGCCAATCCGCTTCTCCTCGTGAAGTTCCGTTACGCGTCTGGTACGCGAACCGGGACGCTAACGGGGACGCTGTCACAGATATATATATTTTTTTGAACATTAATTTCTCAAAATCCACTGGAGCACATATCTTGAGACCTAGCAAAGGCACATCGGGCAAACAGTCTCTACAATTTTGCCAAGTTTCATAGAAATCCATTCAGCCGTTCGAGCTAAAAGTGAGCCCAACCGCCCTATGGAAAACTCAATGTTAAAAACACGTTTTGGGACCCCCCTTTTTTCTCAGCCCCCGCTTCACGAAACCCCCCCAAACTTTCAGGAGACGCCCAGAAATAAAATGTGCCATTTTCCTGAAAATTTCAGCCAATTCCGTCCATCAACGCCAAAGTTATTCAACATAGAATTTTCAGAAATCCCTATTCAAAAAAATCCTAACTATATATACCTACTGGCGACCGCCATAGGTAATATATATATATATATATATATATATATATATATATATATATATATATATATATATATATATATATATATATATATATATATATATATATATATATATATATATATATATATATATATATAAATAATTGGATATATACATATATATATATATAAAATAAACGTTTATTCCTGCTACTCACTCGAGTTGGATCCTTTGTGAGCTCCTTTACGACTGTTTGCTGAGGCGTACTGAGGTCTGCACCCTGCTGTTGCCTGTCATCCATTGACGGGTTGGGATTGCTTTTTCATAAATATATATATATATATATATATACATATATATATATATATATATATATATATATATATATATATATATATATATATATATATATATATATATATATATATATATATATATATATATATATATACATATAACATTTCTATGGCAAAATTAAACCCCTCATTTTGTTCCTTTTCAAATTAAATGTATTAAGTGTTACCACTTTATTATAATCAAGATGACTTCAGGTGTGCCATACTTTTGTCATAAGTAAGACTGTTAGCGTTCTAGGTGTTCTTTAGAACACTCTGGGACATTCTGTCATTGGGCTATAGTTGGGCTACATCTGGCTGATATTTGGGCTACATTTGGGCTCTTTTGTCTCTGGTGGCCATCTTGGGAGACTGCATATCAGAATTTTTTTAATGAAATATAAGAGGATTTGAGAAGTCACTCAAAATGTGCCCTAATTTTTCTTTCTTCGGCTCTAATCATAATTTCTATGGCAAAATGAACCCCCTCATTTTGTTCCTTTGCAAATTAAATGTTTTAACTGTTAACACTTTATTCCAATCAAAATGATTTCAGGTGTGCCATACTTTTGTCATAAGTAATACTGTTAGCGCTCTAGTTGTTCTTTGGAACACTCTGGGACATTCTGTCACTGGGCTATAGTTGGGCTACATCTGGCTGATATTTGGGCTACATTTGTTTTTTTTTTGTCTCTGGTGGCCATCTTTGGGCTACATTGGGCTACATTGGGCTACATTTGGGCTCTAACATATATATAGCTCAATGTAGCCCAATATATATTTTTCAAAGTTAATTTTCGTAAAAACCACTGGAGCATATATCTTGAGACATAGCAAAGGCACATCGGCCTACCAGTCCCTACAATTTTGCCAAGTTTTGTGGAAATCCATTCAGCCGTTCGAGCTAAAAGTTAGTCCAACCGCCCTATGGAAAACTCAATGTTAAAAACACGTTTTGGGAGCCCCCTTTTTTCTCGGCCCCCGCTTGACGAAACCCCCCCAAACTTTCAGGGAACGCTCAGAAAGAAAATGTGCCAATTCCATCCATCAACGCCAAAGTTATTCAACATAGAATTTTCAGAAATCCCTATTCAAAAAAATCCTAACTATATATACCTACTGGCGACCGCCAGTATGTAATATATATATATATATATATATATATATATATTATTATTATTTTTTTTTTACCAAGCACACTTCCTCACGATAAAGGACGGCACCGACTCCGTGAGTTGCTTAAGAGTGAAGTTTATTTTCCAAAACTGCTGAAAATATATATATAATTGGATATATATATATATATATATATATATATATATATATATATATATATATATATATATACACCAGTTATAGTTAGGAATTAGCATTTAAAAAAACCTATTAAATTCACTGAAAAAAACATAGGTTTCACACCAGTTATAGTTAGCTGGAAATCTTACTGACATAAAACCATTGAAATTCCCACGTTATAGTTAGTTGGACTCACTATAACATGAGTGATGTCACTGACCATGTCGTGAGTGATGTAATATGTAACGTCATCAGCAGTGCATTGCACACGCAAGTTATAGTGAGTCCAACTAACTATAACGTGGGAATTTCAATGGTTTTATGTCAGTAGAATTTCCAGCTAACTATAACTGGTGTGAAACCTATGGTTTTTTTAGTGAATTTAATAGGTTTTTTAAATGCTAATTCCTAACTATAACTGGTGTGAAACCTATGGTTTTTTCAGTGAATTTCATAGGTTTTTTAAATGCTAATTCGTAACTATATATAAGGCCCCAAACCTATGTTTTTTCCTTTGAATTTTAAAACTTTGTTAATAGCAAATGTCTATAGCTATAAAATGTAATATTTTTGAAAATGAATGAATCCTATATTTCATTTGTATTTAAAACAATTTTTTTAATGTATGTATATATATTTTTTTTTTACCCTGGAGCGCTCCCGGGGCGCGCCCCGGTGAGCGCCCCGGAAAGCGTAGTCTTTTGAAGCGCCCCAGGGCGCGCTCCGGAGAGCGTCCCGTTAGCGCTATTGCTGCGAACCAAAACATCATCGTGACGTGTCGCGTAGCCGCGTCCACGTGATACGCACGGCGTAAGCGCACCCGGAAGCACTCGAGCGAATACGATCGCGCAACGTAAACATGTGACGTGCTTATGCGACGTGCCCGGGGTGACCTGAAACTAACACTTTTTATTGGTGCAGAACAGTTTTGGTTTCATAATTATGAAATCCCTGGTCTTGTGACCTGAAAATAACACTTCTCATTGGTCCAGAACAGTTCTGTTTTTCAAACGATGAAAGACCCCACCTTTTTTCCTTATTCTGACTTTGTCCTTTGACTGAAGAAGACCTGTTTCAGCAATACAGAGAACTATTTTTACTTTCAAATGGCTACTGTAGCAGCAACAGCTGGAGCATCTGCACCACCACCATCACCACCACCACCAAGAGGACCATCACAACAGTACATTGGTGGTCAAGAAGAGGAGGAGGAGGAAGAGGAAGAGGAGGAGGGGAGAAGATGGTTGCCTGAAGAGAATACCCCATGCAAGCCAAGGCCACACATTGTATGGGAGTTTTTTTCAATCCCAGAGGGCAAGAAAAAAGTGAATGCGCCCAAAGTAACTTGCCTAATCTGTGGCATGGAACTCTCAAGGGGCAACCCAAACAAAAAATATTCATTTGGTCACAATACCATGATTAGGCATAAGACCCGCAAGCATCCAAACAACTATTCTGCTGCAGAGTTCAGGGAACTGGCCAGTAACCTCCCCCAGTCTTCAAGGACCACCTCCAAAAGAAAGCAACCCACTCCATCGGTACCAGAAACAACAGAGACGATGCCTTGTATTCAACAACGATTTGAAGATTTTAGAATTACATGCATTCATTGTGGCAAGCTGATCTCCTATGGGGAAAAGAGCGTAAAGCTCATCGTCCTTGATGGTGACAATCACAATTGCCCCAAAAAACCCTAATTTTTTCAGTTTTTTGTTTTTTGCTCCAGTAGAGCCATTTTCCATTCCCTGTTTTTTGTTTCTCCCCATACAAATAACAAAAAAATAAAAAATAGTTCATAAAAGCCAAAAAAACTAGCTCCAATTTATAAATAAAGGCTACATTTTTTTAAAACTCTGTCATTCTTCTTTCCCGATGGGCCGCTCCGCGGTCCGCTCCCTGGTGCACGTACCGGGCGCTCCCCTCGCTCAAATAAAAAAAAAAAATTTTTTTTGCCCCGTGGGGCCCTTTTATAACCCCCACATCAAACCTAGGGGGTCAGGGGGGGTCTACTCTGCCCCATTATGGTCCTTTCCCCCTTTGTTTTGGCCACCTCTTGTGTCTCGATCCTACAGAGACACAAGATGGCGGCCGCTGTGGACTGTTTGGAATGTTTACAGACACCCGAGAGCCAATCAGCTTTCCGTGCGCACATCGCGTGTTGCGCCCGCTGCGCTCCCCTGTGCGCGTACCGGGGCGTGGCCATAGATATATATATTTTTTTGAACCTAAATTACTCAAAATCCACTGGAGCACATATCTTGAGACATAGCAAAGGCACATCAGGCTACCAGTCCCTACAATTTTGCCAGGTTTGGTGGAAATCCATTCAGCCGTTCGGGCTAAAAGTGAGTTTGACCGCCCTATGGAAATTAACATGGGGAAAACACGTTTTGGGACCCCCCTTTTATCTCGGCCACCGCTTGACGAATCCCCCCCACATTTTCAGGGAAGGAGCGGAGCGGGCCACGAACTTTGAGAAATTCGCGAAGATTCGTCCACCGGCACCAAAGTTATTCCCAATAGAATGTTGCGGATTTCCTATGGAAAGTAGATCCTAACTATAACTACCTACTGGCGACTGCCAGTAGGTAATATATATATATATATATATATATATATATATATATATATATATATATATATATATATATATATATATATATATATATATATATATATATATATATATATATATATATATATCAAATCATTGCAGAACCCAACACTTCGGAAGGAACCACACGAACACTGAAATTCGTCTCTCTCTCTTTAATAGCATCTTGCCAGCATCGTGCTTTTCACTGGAGCATTAATAAGCATATCCAAATCGTGCCAGACGCGTTTCAGGACAGGCAGTCCTTTCTTCAGTGGCTTTTCGGAGGCAAGGGGAAGCCGTTCTAAAAGTGTACTCATTTATTCAAGAAATTAACTCCCACCCCGATGGGCGTTGCTTCGAGCATCTTGGGAGTTTGAGTCCGCTTTTGTATTACCCTTGTGGGTGAGTTCCCAATGCGGACTTCTAAGCAGATAGGAGTTTACCGGAGCTCTAATGGCATCTACAAAGCGGGGCATTGACTTTCATGAGAGCAAGCATTTTTATTGCGGATAAAAAAGACATTGGGAATTCACCTACAAAAGCGGACTGCGTCTGCAGATATATAAATATGGCCATGGAGGAACCGTGAACCCTCCCGATCTTGAGTGTTTGATCTGATTGGCTGCCAACACTTCAAACCAGGAAGTTTTGGCGTCCATCTTGTGTCTAAGTTGAACTGAGTAACAAGGAAAATGGAGAAAAAAAACATTAAAAATTAAGAAAAGGAGGAAACACCCTGACCTCTTAGGCCTGCTCATGGGGTCCCAAAAGCATTTTTGTTAAATAAGAATTGGCAGGTTTTGCTGGATCCACAAATCTGGCAGAATTATTTTTAAATGAAGCTTTGTTTTCTTCAATCCCCCAGGAGGTTGAGGTCCCGGGCCTAATGATTACAATAGATGTGCAGCCCCAGGGACCGATACCTCCCCAGGGCAATGTAAGTTATATGTGGGGGGACCACGCGGGATGCCCGCAACCCCAGGTACTGCCACCTTCCCAGGGCTTTATTTTTAAAATAAAAGTGTGGGGGGATTTTGCACCCCAAGCAGCCCCAGCAACTGCCTCCTCCCCAGGGCTAATTATGTTAAGTGCATGGGGCTACTTGGCTCCAACAGAGCCCATGGGACTGCCATCTCCCCGGGGCTATATTAAAAATTTGTTGTGGGGGAGTTCAAGCCCCCCCACACAAACGAGGGACCACCACCTCCCTGGGGCTTTAATATTGTTGAAGTGGGCAGCGCGTCTCCATTTGTGGAGCTGTAAATGGCCCTAGGGACTGCCACCCCCAGGGCCGGATCCAAAAATGTCCTGAGGTACTCACCCCTGGGACATTGCAGTTTGCTATGGGATGGGGCTGAAATTGGCCCTTTCCCAAAAAAGAACCAGGCAACTCACCGAGGGCCTGCCCCCTCTGTGCACTACTCTCCAAACGTACCTCCTGGAATGCTTCTTGTTGGGGGATGAAGTCCACTTTGATGCCAGGGGCCTTAGGGGCCAGTCCACCTGTTACCTCTAGTAAGCCCCACACAGTGGGATTGCAGAGTTGTGGTTGGAGGCCATGCCCCTTTTTACACCACTCTGCGAAGTGCCTCTTGGCGCACTACAGGTGGGGCAAACAGTTCCCCTTGTGTTCTGAGGACTACAGAGCTAAAGTGGACTTCACCCCCAAGCAGAATTGCACCAGGAGGTGCGTTTGCAGAGTGGTGGTGAAAGGAATGTGCCCTCTGACTACCTGTCATCAACCCAGCTGTGTGGGGCTTATTGGAAGTAACACAAGGGCTAGTTGGCTCCCAGGGACCCTCAAGAGGCAAGGGAACTTCATACTCCAAGTGCCCAGAGGCGCATTTGTTGATTGGTGGACAAAGGGGGCGTGAACTTCTTTCAGAACTCAGCAA